>NW_013953263.1:123994-126494 GCF_001266775.1 Austrofundulus limnaeus
CATGCTAACAGCATTGGTCCTGCTCTGCTAAATGCTACATGCTAACGGCATTGGTCCTGATCAGCTAAATGCTACAGCTAATGGCATTGGTCCTGCTCTGCTAAATGCTGCATGCTAACAGCATTGGTCCTGCTCTGCTAAATGCTGCATGCTAACAGCATTGGTCCTGCTCTGCTAAATGCTGCATGCTAACAGCATTGGTCCTGGTCAGCTAAATGCTACATGCTAACAGCATTGGTCCTGGTCAGCTAAATGCTACATGCTAACAGCATCGGTCCTGGTCAGCCAAATGCTATATGCTAACAGCATTGGTCCTGGTCAGCTAAATGCTACATGCTAACATCATTGGTCATGCTCTGCTAAATGCTGCATGCTAACAGCATTGGTCTTGGTCAGCTAAATGCTACATGCTAACAGCATTGGTCCTGGTCAGCCAAATGCTACATGCTAACAGCATTGGTCTTGGTCAGCTAAATGCTACATGCTAACAGCATTGGTCCTGTTCAGCTAAATGCTACATGCTATCAGCATTGGTCTTGGTCAGCTAAATGCTACATGCTAACATCATTGGTCCTGGTCAGCTAAATGCTACATGCTAACAGCATTGGTCTTGGTCAGCTAAACGCTACATGCTAACAACATTGGTCCATTTCAGTTTGACACTTACCGATGTTGAATTGTTTTGTTCAGCTGTAAAGATCCGTGTTAATTTTGTTTTAAGCAGAAAATAATTTTATATAAATAAAGTTTCCTAGGTGTTAGCGGGTTAGATTACTCTCAGTGAATGAACCAAAACAAACCATTCCCCTCCTCCGTAATCCTGGTAGCCTCCTGACAATAAACACGAAACTCAGAAACTTTTCATCACTTTGTTAGTTTTCATTTTTAAAACGAACAAACATTAAAATAAATTCAGTTCGGCTCAGTCTTTTCATACAGTGCTAGCTTAGTTTGCAGATTTTGTCTAAGCTGTTGCCAAAAGTCTGAGCATAATTAACCTGTTAGAGCTGCACATTTTCATGTATTTCTATAGAGAGTTTTTCAAAGCTGCAGGAGAACAAAAAAATTTAAAGAAACAGAAAAATAACCGGGTTTGTTGCTTATGAACTCGGTAACACATTCCTGTTGTAATGTTATCTTAGTTCTTCAGAAATTTGTAGATGATTTTTTTAGAACTATATAAGCATAAAAAGAGGAAGAAGCTGAGTGTAAACACAGAAACCTGCATGTTAAACATTTATGTTTGCAGAGTTAGACTCAGCAGCAGAAATAACGTTTTGTTCATTTGTGCAGAACAACACAAGATAAAAAATACACAACCTCCATATTCTGCTAAAAACACATTTTAACCACAATTTGCAGCAAAACAAACAAGTTCTGGCAGAAAAACTCAACTGACTTCCCTCAAACAAACAAAAAAAAAAAGCATATATGTTTTTTTTTTCATTCTGCCTCCTTCCTTCATCTCTTCATGGGAACTGAGAGTTTGGTTTTACAGACAAAGTGCTGACTCATGACCAATGCACCGCAGTGACCCGTCAGCCCCGCGGCATGCTGGGAGGCCTGCAGATCAGGCACCGCTAAAGACAGTTTCCTCATTTGTGGGGAGAAATGTTGCCTTATCACGATGCATCTTGTTCTGCAGCAACAGAGAAACACAAACAAGGCAGAGCTGCGGGAGCAGCCAGGTGAGTGGGCGGAGCCTGAGCAGCAGTGGGTTTACCTGGAGATGAGACGGGTGCAAAGCTTAAAGAGCAGTTAGATTTTTAAATAAAACTTGTCTCTAGTTGTGTCCAAAGCCTCCCAACATCTGGGACATCTGAAACCATCACGAAGCAGAAGATCTCAGGTCGTACACAGTGAGAACGGCCCTTTGCATCTGGGTTTGAATTTGACAAAATGTTGTAAACTTGTGTGGTGATGAACTAAACTGAAGAGCTAAACGTCCACCAATCAAACCACAAACACTTCTGTAAGTGCATCATACCCTGAAGCCTTTAGGATGAGCTCTACATTGATTTTTACGCTACAGTTTCAATTATTTTGTGTAAAGATGGAGTTCTTTTAAACTGAAAACCCCTGAAAGAAGCTCCTTCATCTATAAAAAGGTCTGTTAGTCAGACGTTCAGGTTCAGTTCGTATGTTCAGCAGCTGTTTCTGTCTGAAATCATTTCCATCATCCATCCTTCATCCATGCATCATCCATCCATCATCCATCCATCCATCATCCATCCATCAATCATCCATCCATCCATCCATCCATCCATCCATCATCCATCCATCCATCAATCATCCATCCATCTATCCATCCATCCATCATCCATCCTTCATCTATCATCCATCCATCCATCCATCAATCATCCATCCATCTATCCATCCATCCATCATCCATCCATCTATCCATCCATCCATCATCCATCCTTCATCCATCATCCATCCATCCATCCATCAATCATCCATCCATCTATTCATCCATCCATCATCCATCCATCTATCCATC
>NW_013953263.1:126504-129253 GCF_001266775.1 Austrofundulus limnaeus
CATCATCCATCCATCCATCCATCATCCATCCATCCATCCATCCATCATCCATCCATCCATTCATCATCCATCCATCCATCATCCATCCATCCATCCATCCATCATCCATCCATCCATCATCCATCCATCATCCATCATCCATCCATCCATCCATCCATCCATCCATCCATCATCTATCCATCATCCATCCATCCATCCATCCATCCATCCATCATCATCCATCCACCATCCATCCATCCATCCATCATCCATCCATCCATCCATCCATCCATCCATCATCCATCCATCCATCATCCATCCATCCATCCATCATCCATCCATCCATCCATCCATCATCCATCCATCCATCCATCCATCATCCATCCATCCATCCATCATCTATCCATCCATCATCCATCTATCCATCATCCATCCATCCATCATCCATCTATCATCCATCCATCCATCCATTTATCATCCATCCATCCATCCATCATCCCTCCATGAATCCATCTATCATCCATCCATCCATCCAACTATCATCCATGCATCCATCCATCCATCATCCATCATCCATCCAACCATCTATCCATTCATCCATCCATCCATCCATCCATCATCCATCCATACAGCCATCATCCATCCGTCCATCCATCTATCATCCATCCATCCATCCATCCATCCATCATCCATCCAACCATCCATCCATCCATCCATCATCCATCCAACCATCCATCCATCCATCCATCCAACCATGCATTTTCTTCCTCTTATCCAGGGTCAGGTCTCGGGGGCAGCAGAGACCCAGACTTCCCTCTCTCCAGACACTTGGACCAGCTCCTCTGGGGGAATCCCAAGGTGTTCCCAGCTGAGGAACATAGTCCCTCCAGCGTGTCCTGGGTCTTCCTCTGGGTCTCCTCCCAGTGGGACGTGTCCAGAACACCTCACCAGGGAGGCCCCCAGGAGGCATCCTAACCAGATGAACCAGCAGTGGTGGGCACAGTCCCCCTAAAGCACTAAATCACTAATTTCCTGATTAGTGCTTTAGGGCTTTTGCTAGTTTTATAATTTATTGGTGGATTAGCACTTGCTAAATTTATAGGTTAAATTTAGAAGCACTAACTGAGGTCTATAAATGTTATTGATCAATGTTAATGTTAACAGCCGAGGGTGAAAACTGTTAACATTTTGTTGCTATGTGTGTCACTGATCCACCAGGTGACAATATATGAACCCAAATACAGCTGTGGAATGTCAATGATCAGAGTAAAGAGAGAAACATGTTGTCTCTTGAAGAAGGTTCATGGGTTGACTGGGTTATTTCAGTGCTTCAGAATCAACTTTTGCTAAAACTTCCAGTGCATTAGTGCTGAACTTTTATGTACAACGCACAGTTTGATCCGTGGATGATCTTTTTGTTCCTCTGGAAACATTTTCAGGTTTCAGGGATTGAAAAGCGAAGCTGTGTTTATCTGGAACCATCTCAGTGAAGCAAAAATGAGAGTTTAATGTGAGTAAGGGCCAGTGAGCAGGAGTGGAAACCTGGCAGAGCCCTTGAACACATCGTGCTGCGTTCAGGGTAACACGCAGATGGTATCGGCTCGCAGCAGAGTCTCTGGTGGTGCCGTGGCTCCAGCTGATCTTCCCACACTGTCTCCTCCTGTGGGTGTTTTCCAGCGGGAGCTGCAATGGGCCGTGCAGTGAGCAGCAGAACCCGAGTCGGAGCGCTGTGAATTATTAACACGCAGGAACACTCGCAGTTATCAGATTCAGCTTCCAACTCTCAAATACTAAACATTTATTCACCCGTTGAGCTCACAGTTTGCTCTGGAACGCCTCCAAACACGTTCTGAACTCAGCAACTATAGGTTGTTTATTCAGTGTGACGGCCGTGAAGTGGAGGAGCGGCTAGAAAAACAGCTTCGTTTCTGTTGGTTCGAACCAACGCAGGAATTTAAAGCTTTTTTTCTTTCTCTGTTTGTTGGAGGTCGGTTTGTTCTGGCAGCATCACAACAATCATTAAAATGTTTATGAAGTCGATCTGATGCCTCGCAGCACATCCTTTCTGCAGCTGAAGCTCTGAGCAGAGAGGTTCAGGTCCGTTTCAAACCTGAACCAGCTGAGTTTACTCAAGTAATATTCCTAAAGGAGACTTTAACTTTTACCAAAGTAATTTTATGGTAAAACACTTGTACTTTTACTCAAGTATAACTTTATACAACACTAAAAAGAGCTAAGTGCTTCACAATAAAAGATTACAAGGCAGGTTCAGATATAAACACTGAACTAAACAAGCATGGATCATATTCCTCAATTAAGTTGAAGCAACTTAATATTAATGTAGATTATTTGGTTATAATGAGCTGACAAACTGTGACCTGCCTGTCAGATAGTCAGTAATCCAGTGGACAATCTTTATTTCATCCAATTAATGCAAATTTTGAGTGAACTTGAAAAATGTTGCAAAAAAAATAAAAAACAAAAACAGAAGAAATGTGGATCAGACAGACGTGTTTCCATCTACTGGTTTGGAGTGAATCAACCAGGCTACGCAGAGCATAATTACATCAGATGCTGACACTACGCATTATGGAGGACTAGATCTGCCATACCTGGAAATACATGCAGTAATAATTAAAACACTTGATAAAAGAAGTAAATGGCTTGATAAGTTAGTAATTAAGTAATAATGTGGCAATTATTGCATAAAAACATCAACAAATAAGAGCGTAATTAATTTATTTGGCTATAGTGCAACATAAATTAATAT
>NW_013953263.1:129408-132269 GCF_001266775.1 Austrofundulus limnaeus
TTATTTACTGTTACTTTTTTATCTTGCATTATTTTATTTATTTATTTATCTTACACTGATTTTTTTTCTCCTATAATATTTCCTCTTTACATTTTTCCCCATCCGGTTTTATCCTTCTTTCTTTTATTAACAGCTCTGTTTTTACCACCTCCTCTTTTACATTTCCTGTCCACAAAGCGTCATGTAAATTGAAAAAGGGGGTTTAGGAGGGGAGGGGAGTGGTGGGAGGGGTTTCAGAGTGAGCTTCTCGGAGCAGCTAATGTTAACATGACGGACCGCAGTTTGGTAAGAGTTTTGACTTTATCTTATGCATGTTTCATTATTACAGTTGGATTATGCCTGTATATATTCAAATTACTACTTTTAATTATTTTTACATGTATTTCCAGTTATGGCAGATCTAGTCCTCCATAACTCGTGGCTGTAGTAAACAGGAAGTAGATTGCTAACATGCAGGGATACACATGGAGAGAAGTTTCCAGGAATGTGTTGCTGTCTGCTAAGTTGTAATTATTCTGTCGTATCAGCTGGTATCAACCATGCTACATGCTGTCTGGACACGTAGAGAAAGAAATGTAATTTTCCTCACCTGAAGTTTTAGGTGGACCACCTGCTTTGAATGTTATCATCCATGAAATGGTCGTTATTAGGTGTTATCAGTCCCCAAGAATGGATTCAGAATGTCCCGCCTGTGCCCGTTAGCAGGTTCCCCATCCCACAGAATGGCTTCTGATTGTCAGCTGGTTAGTATGAGACATAAAGCCACTATCTGGTTAATATGAGRCATMAAACCACTATCTGGTTAAWATGAGACATAAAGCCACTATCTGGTTAATATGAGGCATAAAAAACTGGTTAATATGAGGCTTAAAGCCTCTAAGGTTAATCTTAGAGCAGATGACATGTTTAGCGCCAAAGACCCCGCCCTCCAACGCTGATATATTGTTGCCTTCTGTCATGGATTATTTATATCTGTTTCACCTTGACACTGTCCATTACTCATATCTTATGATAACCTATTTCGGCTTTTAATCTGTTTGTTTCCTGACGTCAGGACTCCAGCATCGGACTGACCTCTCTTGTTCGATAAGTTAACTCTTTGAGCTGAGAGCCTGTCATTGGCGAGATAGTAATATTAGTCGGGTTGTGATTGGTTGTAAACTGTCACATGGTGTTAACATGAGGTTATATCATTGGTTTGCTGTCTGCTGACGGCGGCCACAATCCAACAGACTTCCTTGATTTGTTTTCTGTTCGTTGTTGCCCAGAATTAAATARTTCACGACCACACACGCAGATTTTCTGTGCATTTATTCCAACGTGTTTCTGCATTCTTGATAAACTTGCCGCGACAGTTTATTGGCGTTGTCGGCAGGATAATAATAAGGCAATAAGGCAATGGGAAGTTGGGTTGGACCAGGGAGCGGGAGTCCAGGGTTCAAGACCAACATGGGCGCAAATAATTTATTACAATATCTTTTGGTTATTTACACATTCATTGTCATTGATATATTAACCCATTAGGGGGCACTGTCGGGACAGTCTGAAGCTTAGAAGGCACAGTAGGGACCCTCTGAAGCCATTGTATGGGACTGATAACRCCTAATAACGTCCATTTCATGGACTGATAACATCAGAACCCTGTCCTCTGATGTCAGCCTGATTCTGGATGGTTTTCTGCAGATGTTTAAAGCGTGGTCTGACCACGAATGGCTTTAAACAGTTTCAAACCCTGCAGCTCCTTCAGGGCAGTCTGACTCTGACATTTGGTATTTCAGCAATTTGTACTTTTTGAGATAATCAGCCTTTTCAGCCACCACCACCTCCCTAACCCCGCCCCCACATCCCATTGAAAATGACATGGTGAGCACCAAAGACCCCGACCTCCAACGGTTATATATTGTGGCCTTCCAATAGGGCAATGGGCAAAGTGTTGGACCACAAAGCGGGAGACCAGAGTTCAAGATTGACACGGGCACAAATAATTTATTACAATATCTTTTGGTTATTTACACATTCATTGTCGTTGATATATTAAACCACAACGGGGCATTGTCAGGACAGTCTGAAGCCTAGAAGGCACAGTAGGGACCCTCTGAAGCCATTGTATGGGACTGATAACGCCTAATAACGTCCATTTCAAGGACTGATAACGCCTGTCCAGCACCTTCATCAGGTGACATCTGGACCACCGGTCCACAGTGATGAAGTCAGGCCAGACTCCTTCAAACGACCCGTTGGGCTCAGATGTTAAAGGCACTTTCAAAAACCCTTAAAGCCCAGACTTCAGCTCACCCCGGCGGGATTTGTGAACCGGTTGAATACCTGCTCCTTTGTGAAAACACTTCAGAAATGCTGCAGCTCAACACGAGCGTGCTGGGGACGGTCGCAGCTCTCAACCGAAGCTTTTCAGCAGGAGTCCCTGAAAAGCTTCGGTTAATGTTTGACATAAGCCAAACACAAGAAGTGGATAACCAAACAAAGCATATCGACAGATAGGGCCTCTCACACACATGTCGAGGAAACAAACGCACTTTGAGACAGCAAACAATCTGAACATGACCACAGAACCATAACTCCTCCAGGACCTGAGGTTTTAACAAGAAAACAGCTCCACAGGTCCCTTAAAGGGATCCCCGATTAGTTGTAACATTACACTTTATTTGATAAACATATATTTTAACTGTAAAATAAAGACTGTAAAAATACTGTAGGATGTTTGAATTTTTATCATTTTTAAACTAAAAGTTTTAAAATATATTACACTGACGGGGCCATTTTATTTTCACACAAAGCATTCTGGGTAAATGATGACGTGGATAGGTCCTCGGTGCGAGGCTGCTAGCGAGCTATATCCACCC
>NW_013953263.1:132854-134198 GCF_001266775.1 Austrofundulus limnaeus
GTATTTTTACAGTCTTTATTTTACAGTTAAAATCAATGTTTATCAAATAAAATTTAATGTTACAACAAATCATGGATCCATTTAAAAACACTTTTTCTGCATCAGCATGAGGACTTGAGTCGATTTCTGTGGTTAAAATAACGGTTGAACTGACCCGGGAGGTAATCTGATTAGTTTTTAGCAAACCTGTTGATGTTTCATGCAGAACGAACCTCATGAACACATGAATGAAGGATTTACTGACAGTAATGATAATAAACTGACACCGAGTCAGAACCGAAGCTTGATTTTCTGAGAAGCTTCTCTTTAAATCAAAGATGCGAGCCGTTCCTCCAAACCTCAGCTCAATAATCTGTAACAGCCAATTACACCCGGACCACGGGGACGACAGAGAGCTGTCAGCAGGAAACCTGAAGGGACGATCAGCTCCCCGGACCGTGTGAGAGGATTACTGAAGTCCGGCCAACTGGGCCTGGACTCGGCTTGGAGCTGCAGAGGCAGGAGGAGCAGTTCCAGACGTTAACAGGATAATATCTTCCATCCGCACACAGGCTCTGCAGCCAGCGCCGCACAACCACAGGCCAAGAACCAAACAAGGGGCTGGTGAGTCTTCACACACTGAGGGTCCGGACCTGAGTCAGATCAGATCTGCTCCCAGACCTGCTCAGGGGGGAGCAGGAGGACTTACAGGTGAACATATAACTTGTATGGACTGTAAATTACACAGGTTCTACGTCGTTTCACAGGTTTTTGTTGTGCAGCTTCAGATTTTACACCTGCAGGATGTAAAAAACACATAAAATAAACGAAAATAATTAACCATCTCCCAACCTGCTCTGCTGCCCCCATCGCTGCCCGTCCTCCTTTCCCTGCTCCTCACTGCAGACGCCGTTATCTCCGACCACGTTCTGTGTTTCCCTGCAGCCGACAGTCCACCTGCACACGCACCTGTCACATGTGTGAGTGTTATGGAGTTTTTGTGAAAATTACATATTTGAGGTTTCCGTATTTATTTTGAGGATGTAAAAACTAGAAGCAGAGGTTAAAAGAGACTAAAATGGAAAAGAAACTAAAACAGCATGTTAGGGCCTTATTTTTATTTTTACTTACGAGAATAAAGTCGTAATTTTACGAGAACTCCAACACAGAAAAAGGACTTTCCACTGAGGTAAAAGTGTGAAGAATCAGATTGTTACCCTTAAGATGATCTGGTTTCCCTTATGGGTTTGATTATTGAAAGTATTTTTTTTTCTTTTTTTGCTCTTTATATAGTGTTTTATTTTATGTAATGAATGGATTTTTTTTTATTTATGTAATTTTTGTTATTTGTTTTATGGAGATTGC
>NW_013953263.1:141698-146144 GCF_001266775.1 Austrofundulus limnaeus
CTTTATAAGATTATTTTAATTTTAAACTGTTACATTATGTTGTGCTCAGATCACATTAAGCTAAATAAGATCAACTTGTGTTGTAAAATGAGATGTTTTCCTGTTTATCTTCTGTTAATAAATCCAAAACACAAACAGCTTTTCTGACATTATTTAAAACATTAGATAGATTATATAAACTGTAAAATATTAATAATAATTGGATTAATATTATTATTAATAGTTTTAATGATTTTGACATCGTCAGTCCTTTGTTTCTGCTCTGTTGTCAACATGTACAGTGATGATAAATCCAGTCTTGTCTGTTTAGCGTTAGCCGTTAGCTTCTCCAGCCGATCACATGGTCACCTGGTTTCTGCTCAACTTAGCAATTTTCATCATATTTTTGCTACTTTCCACTTTGATCGTTCTGCTTTCAGCTCATTTTAGCCGTTCAAACTTTCAGCAGTAAGAATTCACGCTGCGTTTTCACAGGAAATGCAGTTTCTCTTTGGTTTTACTTTTTCATTCACATTACTTAAAGTGAATGAAACCTGTGGATATGTGACATCATTAAAGAGTTTTATTTGTTTTGTGTTTTAAAGCGTCACTGCCTGCTTCATGATGAACTATGATGTCAGATCTTAATCAAAGCCAAAGCACCAGTGGTCCAGTTTTATCTCTGACCTGAGAACATGTGTTTTCTTCTTCTCCAGCACAAAATGACCATAAATCAGTTTTTCTCTTCACTCTTCTGATGAATGCTCGTTCTGTTCTCCGTCCTGTGACCTGATTTGAATTTTCGGGAAATCTGCTGGTTTTATTTAGTGCTGCGTGTTTTGCAGAGCGTCAGCAGAGAGAATCAGATCTGATCGAAGCATCCAGCTGTGTTGGAGGCTCCGCTGCAGCGTCTCTGTGAACTCAGCTGAAGGTTTGTGCTGAGGAGGAGAGGAAGCCTCGTCGGTCATTAAACCAACTCAAACTGCAGGTTGTTCACCTCACATTTCTCTTTCTTTTTGCTCTAAAACCCTGAAGTTTTTACTGAACTCTGTGTTTGTAACAACCACTTCTGTTTAGGTCAGAAGGAACTTTAAAACGTACGATACGTTCAGAAATAAGAATAAAAACAAACTTGTTTTTTAATTCACCGCAGCTCAGATCTGTCTGATTGTCCTCAACAAATGGTTCCACCCACGTGACGTGATGATGTCACTACATACGGCTACGTGATAATGTATTTCTGTACGTGATGATGTATTTCCCTACATGATGATGTATTTCCTTACGTGATGATGTATTTCCCTACGTGATGATGTATTTCCCTACGTGATGATGTATTTCTGTACGTGATGATGTATTTCCTTACGTGATGATGTATTTCCCTACGTGATGATGTATTTCCTTACGTGATGATGTATTTCCCTACGTGATGATGTATTTCCCTACGTGATGATGTCTTTCCCTACGTGATGATGTCNCACACACACACACACACACACACACACACACACACACACACCCTGTTAGCATTCCTGCTGGCTCTATATAATATTAAAAACACGAGCCTGTTTCAGGCACATATTTCATGTTGGATCTGTCATGTTTTAGTCAGGAACATGTGGAAGTCATCAGATTTTTGTTGCCAGCTGTTTGTTTCTTACGATCAACCTGCTCCTCCTCCTGCTGCCCTCCAGTTTTTTGTCTTTTCTTTTTCTTTTCTTTTCCACGTTCCCAGGCGAAGCACAAACGGCAGCAGCTGCTGCTGATTTTATTTTATTTTTTTTACCTGATTCTGAGGCAAACGTCTCCAAGAGTCAGCTGCCATTTATTCTCTTTATTCCTGCTGATCTCCAGTGTTGAATCTTCAGCTGAGACTCGGTTTTTATTCCACAGTTTGATTTTTGATTCACTCCAGATTGATCAGAACTTCATAAATATAAAAATAAACGTAAAAAATAAAAAATAACTAGACATGGGTTTTTACRATGTAAAAACAAGTGTGCATTGCCTTGCAGCATGTCTTTGCCTGCAGCAGTGGACTTGCAGAATGAAATGTGACCAAGTTCAAATGTGTTTTCTATACCAGCCTGTGCTTGTCAAGTCGGCAGGTGTTTGTAATGAGGGTAATTGTGTGACAATATGAAGTTTGTAGAGATTTTCTGTTAAAGTTACTGTTGCTGGGTTTTGAACCCTGAGCTCCTACACGAAAGCCCACGGCACTAACCATGAGACCATTAGAGCTGTGGCAGAGAATGAGGCCAGGGTTTGGTTTGTATGTCTGCAGAAAGTGGCCACATTGCCAATGTAATGGTTGTCATTAAATCGAAAAATATTATAACAATAAAACAATATTAGGACAATATTATAGTAAAACATCAAAAGACAATCATAGTATCGTAAACACTGAACTATTGAGATTAAATATTATTAAACTATGGTGCAGTACTGAGTAGACACAGCAGGGGCAGTATTGGACCAATACAAGGCTCCATTGACTCCCATTATGAATTATTAAACATTAATATTTCCAAAAATGTAAGTTGTACAGGCACCAAAAATCATAGCCATCATTTGGCACAGGAACTTTACAAATATAAATTACAATGGCAGCTCTAGGACAAAGTATGCAGGAGGAGAAGCNTTATGATCATATATTTTAGTTAATAATGAAATATTAAATGGTTATTTATTCTGACCACATCATGTTGAATTTTTGCAAAAAAAAAATTAAATTAAATTTTAAAAAAGTTTTACACCAAAATAATTTAGGGGGCTTTAAAATATTTTAGGGCGGCTGCAGCCCGCCTAAAATAGGCCTAGTGACGCCACTGCTGTGGGGACAGATGTCCCCAGCTGTCCCAGTGGACAGAACCTCATCAGAACCTCAGCAGAACCTCATCAGAACCTCAGCAGAACCTCATCAGAACCTCAGCAGAACCAGCAAACAGTTCGGTTACAAACAGAAAACAAAAACCAGAGTCAGTACAGAAACACGCGCGACACGCGGGTGTCCAAGCTTAGCTGCACAGAAATATCACGAGTCTGAGTAAGGCACTAAAGAACCAGTCCTCTGGGTCAGAACCAGTCCTCTGGGTCAGAACCAGTCCTCTGGGTCAGAACCAGGCTTCCTGAACTGGGGAAAGGCACGTGAAGGCAGAAAATAAAAAGTCCAAACACATCAAAGTCTCCAGCAGGTGAGGTTCTGATGAAACAGTTCACCTCGCCCGAACCGAACCGAACCACAGTCTGGTGTTTAGTTCTGCAGAACCTGCCCAGCTGTTTGGGGTGGAGCGCGCGAGGACCGTGGACCCCCTCCCCTCCTCCCAGCAGCAGGCTCTGGCTCCTCTCCGCTCCCAGAAGAAACTGCCCCCTGTCCGGTCCCGGTCCGGCCCGGTTCGGCCTCAGCTGCCCATGGGTTTGAAGGAGCCGTCGGGCAGCTGCCGGAAGATGCCGCGCAGGGTGTCCAGCTCGCGGCTCAGGTGCTCCACCCTCCTCCGGAGCCGCTCGTTGTCGGCGCTCAGCTCCACCACCTTCTGCTGCGTCTCCATGTTGCGCAGCTTGGCCTTGTCGCGGCTCTTGCGCACGGCCACGTTGTTGCGCTCGCGCCGCAGCCGGTACTCCGGGCTGCTCTTGTCCACGTGCTTCTTGGACTTGCCGCCGCCCAGCTTCAGGTGCGCGTGCTGCGGGCTGGGCACCGGGGTGGGCGGAGGGGTCGGGTGGCCCGGCTGCAGGTGCATGGTGGTCTGCGCGCAGTGCGCGATCTGGTACTGCAGGTGCGGCATCTGCTGCTGCTGGGGGTACTGCTGCGCGTGCACGTGGTGGTAGGACGGGGGCATGGCCGGGTTCAGGTCCTCGTCGTCCCGCGGCTCCTGTTTGATGGCCACGGGCCGGATCCGGGCCGGGTTGTGCTCGTAGAACGGCTCCAGTTTGGACTCCGCGTAGCCGGACATGTAGAGCGGCTGCGGACCCGGAGCGCACGGAACCGGGTCGTAGTCCCCGTTCATGGTCTTCAGCTTGTCGTGCCGCGCGCTGTGGTGGAACAGGTCCGCCAGGAAGTCGTCGTTGAAAGCCGCCGGGTCGATGTAGGCGCTCAGGTCGATGGAGGTCTCGTTGTCCCCGATGTCGGAACCGAGCTCGGCCGGGTCTCTGTAGCCGGACTGCTGCTGGCCGTGCGTCAGGCTGCTCATCAGGGGCCGGGCCGCCGCCTCGTACAGGTTCGACAGCTCCATGGAGGGTCTAGACCCGGACGGGCATGTCCAGGAGCTCCGGGAATCCAGGTTCTACAGGGAGGGACGGGTGTCCTGCGCGAGACCTGCAGAACCGGAGCTGCGGCGGGATCCGGGACCCGGGTCACTGTTTGAGTTTGTGCGCGGAGGAAAAGGCTGCCGGACCGGTTCCTGCTGGGTCCTGCTGGGTCCTGGTGCTCAGTAAAGTTCCGAGAGCTGTCAGACCGGGTCTTTATAAGAG
>NW_013953263.1:146379-148776 GCF_001266775.1 Austrofundulus limnaeus
CACACACACACACACACACACACACACACACACACACACACACACACACACACACTGGATCAGAACCGCTATCACTCAAACTTTAACTCCAGCTGCGCCTGACAGGATGAAACCGTTTCAGAACCGAAACCCCGCTGAGATCCGGGATGCGTGACCAGATCCGACCAGGACCTGTGCCTGGTCCGAACAGAACCAGGTCCGGGTGTGTTAACCGAACTCAGACGGTTCTGGACCGTCTGTGACCTGCAGACTATTGGACAAAGTTCTGAATGGACTTTGGTTCTGTCTGTCAGAAGGTGTGTGTGTGTGTGTGTGTGTGTGTGTGTGTTAAGGCGGACTACAGCGCCCTCTCTCGGCTGTCTGGAAGTGATTAACTCTGATTTATGAGCTTATTTTTCACAAACTGAAGATGTTTTTTTCCATTTTTATCTCCCGCCGTTAAAAGACAAAGTCAGTAATGTTTATTTACGTGTGTTTGTGTTAGTAAAATATCTTATAAACCATTGGACGGTTTAACAAATCTGTTAATAACTTTTGGAGCTAATTCAAGGAGTGTCTTCAGAATCAGATTGTGAAGGTTCTGGACCATCAGAGAGGGTTCTGTTGGACCCGGATCACAGAGGGTTCTGTTGGACCCGGATCAGAGAGGGTTCTGTTAGACCTAAGTGTGGACAATGTAAAGTCTCAGATCCATCTGTCCTCCTGCTTTAATTCATTTAAAATAATTGCAATGGTTCAATTTAATTATAATAATAACTTTATTTGTAAAGCGATTTCAAACAAAGCGCTGGACAAGACATAAAATCACAGAAGACAAAAGGCGAAGTCACGAAGTGAAAAACGAGATCACGAGGAACAAATAAAAACAGAAAACAAGAGATAAAATCACAGGAGAGGGTAAGACAGTGGTAATAAAAACAAAGGAAAAAATTAAAACAAGTAAAAATAATTTAAACAGGTGTGTCTTTAGCTTTAAAAACCTGAACAGAACAAGCCTGATGTCCTGAGGGACATGGCTCCACAGAGAGGGGGCACGTTCACCAATGGTCTTTCTTCTGGCTTTTGGGATTATTATGGGCCAGTACCTTCTGATCTGAGAGATCGTGGTGGAACATAGGGATGTAAGAGGCTGGTAAGATACGGAGGCGCCACCATTTAAAGCCTTATAGGTGCAATAAGACCTTAAAGTCAGCCTGAACCTGACAGGTCAACCAGTGGAGGGATAACAGTACAGGGCTGATGTGGTGAGGTAAAATACAGGCAGCTGCATTCTGGACCATCTGCAGACATCTAAAACTTTTCTTGGGTCGTCCGGAAAGGAGGGAATTAGAGTAATCGATGCGTGACGTCACGAAAACGTGGATAAGAACCTCAGCATCATCAAAAGAAAGGATGTGCTGGATTTCAGCAAAGGTAGTAGGTAATCCTTGTTACTTCCTTCAAATGGAAGTCAAAATAAAGCTCAGGATCAAACCACACGCCTAGGTTTCTAACTTTACGTTGGCATCTGATGACCTGATTATCAGTTTTCAGGGTGAAAGCTTGAGACAAGCCATGGAACTTCTTAGGTCCAATGATGAGTACCAGGTAGGTCAGTCTTATCAACGTTAAGAAGCAGGAAATTGTTAGAAAACCAACCCCTTGTAGCTGACAGACAGGTCTCCAGTTTAGACAAATTGACACAGTTTTCAACTGTGAAGGGCATGTACAGCTGTCAATCATCAGCGTAGCAGTGGAAAGTGACATTAAACGAATGCAGGAGAAAACCAAGGGGCAAAAGATAAAGTGAAAACAGTAGGGGGCCCAGCATGGATCCCTGAGGGACCCCATGCTTCACAGCGCAGTCTTGTGTTTGAAATTTGTTTGAAATTTGTCTCCATTCTGTTCAGTGCAGGAGCTGCAGCAGGACCCTGTAGACCTTGTTGACCCTGAAGATCCTGTGGACCCTGTTTCTGGAGAAAATGTAGAAAGAATCAAAGAATTAGATGGTAAAAGTGAAACAGATTCAAAACAGGCAAAACTTTTCATAACAAACCAACTCGGTCCCTCTGTCAAATGAAAAAGACCAGAGTTGTAAAGTAAATAACTACAAATACTTTGTTACTGTACTTAAGTAGAATATTTGTGTATCTGTACTTTACTTGAGTAATTATTTTTCAGCATATTTTTTACTTCTACTTCTTACATTTTGACACAATTATCTGTACAGTTTTTACGTTTAAATAGAAAATAAACTTGTCTTCTCATCACTTCCTCTTCTAAACACCTTGAAATTGGCCTCTGTCTCTTTAAGAACCTCCTTCCCACGCGGGGACTCGTGCTATGATGCAGTTTACTTGGCATCTGAAAATACATTTCCTCGAAGGTATTTTTAATCTGAAAAGAGCTTCACTGAGT
>NW_013953263.1:149805-151939 GCF_001266775.1 Austrofundulus limnaeus
AATATTTTCAGGACCCCACCTTGATGTTTCGGGACCCCACTTTGGGTCCCGACCCCAACTTTGGGAAACACTGGACTCTAGATCTCTTTGTTTAGGCTGCTGCCCATGCGACCTGACCTTGAATAAGTGGAAGAAGATGGATGGATGAAATGGTATTGACAAATTGTTTTTCACACAACTCTTAGATTTTACAATTTTTGATAATGTTACTATAAAGATGTTCAACATGGAGTGTGAATATACTATTCTACTTTCATTATTTAACGTTTCATTAGAGAAGAACCCGTCCAGAAGACCTATACAATTTTTTCTTTTTGATTTTTTACCTGGATTACTGAGATGCATCAGGACTTTTCAGCTACTATTCTGACCTTTTCTGCCAATTTAAAATTTTTGTGCTTCTTTCTGCTATTTTTGCGACAAATTTCTAAAATTTTATGCATTTTTTCCCGCAAAAAATCTTTCAGCCTGAAGTACTCATGTTGCATTTTTCCATAAAAACGAACAGATTTTATTAAAGGTGAAGGTCGCAGACTCTTCGTCAGCACCTACATTACCCATAAGCCCCAGCAGCTACAGAAGAGGCCTGTCGGAGCTCTGAAGGAGTGTAAAAACGCTCACACGGCGACTCCGGGTGTCACTTCCTGCTCTCCTGCTCTCCGGTCACAGTGCAGCTGGACTCGGCCCAGCTGCAGTAAACACCCGATGAGTCAGAAGATATTTGATGTTTTCTCATGTGACGAGTTCAATCAGAGCAGAGATAAGAAGCGAGGATTGATCAGAGGTTAATCAGAGGCCTTCGAACCAAACAGATAGTGATTGGTGCGATGACATCATCGTGACCTCAGCTCCATCGGCTGTGACAGGTCAAAGGTCGCAGCGAGTTATCAGGTCAGAAGTGTGACAGAGGAGCTCTGTCTTTGTCCTCACGTACCTATAATTACACTTTTTAAAGCTGCTTAGCTGCAGTTAAATCTTTTATTTATAAAAGTGGGTAAGTTTTTATTTCACACACTGCAGAGGAGCAGAGGGGAGCAGCTCACTGATGCAGTGCAGGTGAGACGTTTACACCTGAGCTCACCTCCAGCTCTACGGTTCGGTCCTGATGCAGATTTGCTTTCTGATACGTGATGATATGCTGTGCAGCGTTTGAACCCTTCTCCCAGCATGCTTTGCTCCTCTCCTTCATGGGGAAACATGAAAACGGTTAAAACTTCAAACATAAAAATGAGCGATTGCCTCGTCTTCAACGGCCAAGTTGCATTTGTTTAAAATCCCCCTCCTCTGAGAATCTGGCAGATGCTTCTCGCAGGAACATCTGGAAACGAGATCTCTGCGTTGTTTCCTCCCTCCTCTCCGGATCAAACACACGTGCGCAGCTGCACGTGTGGAGGAGCTCCTCGGAGGCTTCGCCGTTTCATCTGGCTGCAGCCTGGCTCTCGTCTCTGCAGGAAACAAGCAGAAGATCAGAACACAGGAAAGATGGGCCTGGAAATTACCAGCCGCCTTGTTGTTGCGCTAACTCGCCGACTTGTTTCTGATCCAATCAGAGCACAGCTCTGACTCCAGCTTTTAGCAAAAGTCAGTTCAGGTGAGTTAAAGACTCAACGATAATGACGAGCTGTCGTTTAGCCACCGTGGATTAATCCCACTTCAGCTGCTTGAATCCAGGATTAAACCATCAGTAAACTGGATACTTGAACATTTATGAATTTCAGCCTTTTCCAGATCAGAACCACGATCTCAAACTTCAGCTGAAGATATTTCATTTCCTGCAGAGTGAATGCTTAACTCTGACAGGTTTTTACTGAACAGCTAAAAGAGCTGAAACTGTCCTGGAAATAGCTTTAAAAAATGAAATTAGCTGAAAGAAATAGAAAAAACACGTTTACTGAATTACACAATCAAAAGTTGAAACTGCGAAAAGGTGATAGAAGCTCAAATTTGCTCATTTATTTACCGTTATTTAATCAAATCTCATGAAAGAAACATGGTTTTGGTCTGTGGGAGAAAACCGGAGTAGCTGGAGAGAAAACCCACACAGGCATGAGGAGAACATGCAAACTCACACTGAAAGACCCCAGGTCCGAACCGGCATCGGTGCTAACCACTGAGCCCCTGTGCTGCTCAAAGT
>NW_013953263.1:153394-159986 GCF_001266775.1 Austrofundulus limnaeus
ATTTCTACTTAAGTACAGTAACAAAGTATTTGTACTTAGTTACTTTACAACTTCTCTAAAAAGTCAGGAAAAAGGCTAAAATTGGCTAAATTAAAGCCTAAAGGCCCCGTCGACAACTTATGAAACATTTTTATGACTAAATTGCGAATAAAAATTATATATTTTATCAATTTGTTCAAATTACATTATGCACACACACTGAAAAAAGCTTCCTGTTGATTTTTTCAATTCCACCTTCACTGCAGACGTCTTTAAAATGTTCATAAGTTGTCTGGTGTGACAGGGCCATGAGGAGGCTGAAATTAATACTGAGTTAAAAAAGCGAAAAGTAAAGATTCATAAACATTTTGAAAACAGCTCTAACTGTTGGTAATTATAAAAACAGTAGAAAAAGCTAAATATCTCAAAGAGTATAAATTGCAGACGTGTCATGTGGGATGTCCTGAAGGAGCTGATTGTTTGAGATATAAACTGCTGAAACAGCAGAAAACCTGCTGAAGGAGATTTGTGCTGAAGGAAAACGGATCTGAGCAGCGATGCTTGATAAACGTTCACACAACGAGCTTTCTGAGCTTCTCTGGTCCGTCCCAGCTGCTGCTGAGGAACAGAGTCCACTCAGAACCCCCCCCCTAACTGTTCCTGCTGAAGGCTAACGTGTTTCACCTCCGTCTGTCGAAGTCATGAGAACGTCCTGCAGGTTTAACAGAGGCTGAAGGCTCGACTGCTGCAGCCCAGGTCTCAGAGCACAGACACCTCCAGAGGGTCAGGAGTTCCTGCAGCCATGGAGCTCAGAGAGAAGAGCTCCAGATGTCTGTGAGCAATCAGGGTCAGAGTGAGTGACAGCTGGGGCTCGGGCTGTCAGGATGAGTTAGGTGATCGCAGCTGAACGCCACAGACGCCTCTCCATCTTTGATTCATGGCGGAGCCTGATAACGTCACTGATCCTCTGGCAGCGCTGCCTGCGCTCCGTGCCACTGATTTATTCCAGCTTTCACAAGTCATAAACAAGATAAACGCCTGGCACGGGCCCAGATCTGTGTCAGGGAGCTGCAGCCGGGGGAGTCTTCAGTCACGCAGAGGAGGAGGCTCTGCAGCCGTGTGAAACTCAAGTCTGAGAGGGACAGGCTGGTGTCCTCAGAAACCTCAGAGACACGAAACGGCCACTTTAAACCCTGGAGATTAACAGCATCCTCTGAGTTCTACAGCTTCTCTTTCCCTCTGCTGCTGCTGTGGGTTTAATACGACATCACACAGCAGAGCCTCAAAGATCGTCTCAGGTCGGGACTGAACTAAACGCTGGTTTAGATTCTGTCATCCACATCAAGGCAAATCCAGAACAAACCATAAAACTGTGCAGCTGGACTTTTATCCTGCAGCCGAGTAATTTCAGCTGCAGAATAAGAATCCAGTTATTTTGTTTTTATTTTTTATTTGATTTAAAGGAGGGGTGTTGTGCAAAATCTTTTTTTTTAGTATTTATCATTTTCTAATGTTATTCACTCATAAAAAACACCCACAGTGTTGCTTTGACTCCTTTGTGCATGTTTGAGAAATCCTTGGTAGCCATTCGGACACACAAAATGTCTTGCTGGTACAAAGCACCGCCCATTTACACAACTCCTGAGTTGTCATTTTCCAAAATCAATATTATATTGTTGCTTTTTTTAACAACAAAATACACACTCCTACGAAAAGGTTGTAAACGGCACGAAGCGTTGTTGTGAAGACCTGTGGAAGTGGGAGTGTCAGAAATGGTAGGAGGTTCTTAAAGAGTCAGAGGCCAATTTTAAGGCGTTTAGATAGACTATGATCCATCCCTCCATTATCTGTAACTGCTTCTTCCTTTCAGGGTCACTGGTGCCCAGATCCAGCAGCCACAGTGTGAAGGACGGGGTACACCCTGGATACATCACAGTAGACTATGATGCAAAGTCAAATTTATTTTTGATATTTACATCTTCATAACAGAAAGTAGCAACATCCTCATTAAGGTAAAACTAACCTGTCTCACAATGGTCTAAACCCAGCTCACGTTCCCTAGAATATTTCAATAACACCCCCCCCCCACCCCCTCCATGACTCAGCTACTGCCACACCTGAGTACGTTTAAAGGATCCCAAATTACTTATAACATTATACATTTGATAAAAAAAAAATAACAAAGACTGTAAAAATGCTGTAGATGGTTTAGTTTTTCTCACTTTAAAAAAAATACCGTCACACGAACTATTCGATTTACAGCACAAAGCATTCTGGGTAATTGATGACATTCACTTGGTTTTATGGTGCGAGGCAGTGCGATCTCTTATCTACCCTGAAGAATAATCTCAGCTAACATCCGACAATCAGAGCTGCTTCATGGAAGAAGAACCTGTTTACTCTCTTAGCTTTTGTGTTAGCAATATAGCAATTAGCAACATAGCATTAGCCTCTATTGATAGCTCAGGAACTAATGTGATATTATATTGAATATTATTAATAAATATGTGGCATTAGTTTATACATAGCAAACTCTATATCGCAGTATGCATTTATGTATTAGCTCTGGCGCTAACATAAAAGCTAACAGAACTGAGGCTGTCATTCCATGAACAAAGCTTGGGTTATATTTCAGTATGATGTGAGACAGCGGGTCGGTGATTGCGTTATTTCAGACGTCTTTTTCCTGACCGAATATAAATCGGACATATGTGATCAGAATTCCTCCCACAGCTCATAGAAGTATATAAACAACAATAATGATGGCTGGGTATTGTTTTTTTTCACTCAATGATCACTGTTGTGTTGGGTGAATAGTCCACAGAGGAAAACTTTTGTTTGTTTCTTTTGTTCTGTTAATGGTGGTGATGGAAAAAAGACGTGAACATCAGCTGCATGCTCACGCTGATCTTCTAGCTCTTTTAACAACAGGCTTCAGAGAAAAGATCATTTTAAACAAAAAAACTGCAGAAGGAAGAGCTGCTCGGGTCCTGCTCCTCCGCACTGTTGCTCCTCATGAACAAACACGCCCACAAAGTTCTGACCAATCACACGCACCGAGCCGCAAGGTCCAGGTCGCAGAGTTCTGACTGGGGCTAATGTACACAATGGCTGTCACTGGGGGATAGCAGTGGAAGAGCAGACGGAAGTAACACAATTTTTTGTCACAACAGGGGGAACAAGACAGCAACTCGAAGTATAAACCAGCCTTAAATTCTGATCTATTGTCCAAGATTAACCTTCAGGGTGGATAAGTGCGCACACAGCCTTGCACTGAAAAACACAGAGAGCATCATCATTTACCCAGAATGCTTTGCGCCATCCATGTGATAATTTATTTCTACAGATTTATAAAAACTACACAGTATATTTACAGTCTTTGTTTTTACAGTTGAAGTAAATGTTACAAGTTAAGTCTATAAAACTGACTGAGTTCTGGACATTTTGTGTTTCTTAAGCTTGAGTTGTTGTTGCCATCTTAATTGTTTTCACTCAGAACTGATTAAATCATCGTCAGAGAGGAATCACAAATCTTCAGCTGTGTCTTTATCTCCCGTACAGTTCAGGCTGCAGCTTTCATGCTGGTTATTTCAGGCTATAGTGACCGTTTCACGTTTTATTACAGTCATAAGGCATGTGTCATACAGCGCCCCCTGCTGACCAGACTGCCCACAGGAGCTCGTTCAGCCCAGAGCTGCTGCCCTCAGTGACAGCTGGAAGACAAACAGCCAGTGTGGTCACTGTGTGGAACAAACTCTGGGATGTTGGCTGGTGAAGCAGCAGACGTGTGCGTGAGCTGCTGCCGTATTCAGACATTTAATCAGAATCAACACGACGTGAGGGAGGCCCAGACTGCGCTGCATGTCCCGCTCAATTCACAGCTCCTCTGGGCCCTGCAGACTAAATATTAACCCACAGATAGCGCCACAATGACCTGGATATGCACACAGACGCAGTCATCTGAACAAAAGCTGCCATGTGCTGTATCGCTGTGATGTACAGCTCTGATAAAACATACCGACTTTACTCAGTGATACCAAGACACTGGCCCAGTTCTGCCCCTCAGCTGGTACCTGAGACTCTGACCTGATGAACAAGAAGCATCTTTGGATCAGCAGGGTGACTTCACTGGAGAAAAACATTACCAGGGTTTTATCTAAGAGATAATCTGCTGTAATAAAACTCAATAAGAAGAAAATAAAACCAAATGAAAAAGACCGCTTTGAGGTGAAACTGAAAAAAAAAAACTGCCAAGCTTGGATTTGGACTGGTTTCTGAACTGGTTTTAGTTGATCTTTAGTTTTGGTTTTGAACTGGTTTTAGTTGGTCTTTAGTCTTGGTTTCTGAACTGGTTTTAGTTGATNAACTGGTTTTAGTTGGTCTTTAGTCTTGGTTTCTGAACTGGTTTTAGTTGATCTTTAGTTTTGGTTTTGAACTGGTTTTAGTTGGTCTTTAGTCTCGGTTTCTGAACTGGTTTTAGTTTGTCTTTAGTC
Organism: Austrofundulus limnaeus; assembly: GCF_001266775.1. NCBI lineage: Eukaryota > Metazoa > Chordata > Actinopteri > Cyprinodontiformes > Rivulidae > Austrofundulus > Austrofundulus limnaeus. The sequence continues at coordinate 157,867 of NW_013953263.1, forward strand.
TTGGTTTTGAACTGATTTTAAATGGTCTTTAGTTTTGGTTTCTTAACTGGTTTTAGTTGGTCTTTAGTTTTGGTTTTGAGCTGGTTTTAGTTGGTTTTTAGTCTTGATAATGAACTGGTTTTAGTTGGTCTTTAGTTTTGGTTTTGATCTGGTTTTAGTTGGTTTTTAGTTTTGGTTTCTGAACTGGTTTTAGTTGGTCTTTAGTTTTGGTTTTGAACTCGTTTTAGTTGGTCCTTAGTCTTGGTTTTGAACTGATTTTAGTTGGTCTTTAGTCTTGGTTTTGAACTGGTTTTACTTGGTCTTTAGTCTTGGTGTTGAACTGGTTTTAGTTGGTCTTTAGTCTTGGTGTTGAACTGGTTTTAGTTGGTCTTGGTGTTGAACTGGTTTTAGTTGGTCTTCGGTTTTGGTTTTGATCTGGTTTTAGTTGGTTTTTAGTTTTGGTTTCTGAACTGGTTTTAGTTGGTTTTTAGTTTTGGTTTTGAACTGGTTTTAGTTGGTCTTTAGTTTTGGTTTTGAACTGATTTTAGTTGGTCTTTAGTTTTGATTTTGAACTGGTTTTAGTTGGTCTTTAGTTTCGGTTTTGAACTGGTTTTAGTTGGTCTTTAGTTTTGATTTTGAACTGGTTTTAGTTGGTCTTTTGTCTTGGTTTTGAACTGGTTTTGGTTTGGCTTCTGTTTTGGTTGTGAACACCTTTCTGTCTTGATTTCTAAACTTGTTTAGACTGAATCTGTAGATTCTAAATGACTATATAACTGATATAACCACAGTCTTCAGAATAAATCCAAACCAAGTCCATGGATTTGGTTTGGATTTAGTCTTGTCTTTAGAACAGTATCTTACCTCTGGCCTGATTTTAAACAGGTTTTGGACTAAATTCAGACTCAAATAAGTGACTGGTTTTGATTGGTTTTAAACTGGGTTTGTGTTGGAGGTTTTATTGCACCTTGGTCAGGACTGGTTTCAGCCGAACAGGGTTAAGAACACTTAGTGTACCACAGTTCAAGCTCCCTTTTATGTGATCCAGACTGGACTGTGTGGTCCTCTTGTTTTTTGAGGATCATCTAACAGTTAGTCCCAGATGGAGAAGAATTTGAACAATGGACCTTCCTGCTGTGAGGCACCGGTGCTAACCACTGAGCCAGTGATGATGTTCAGGAGTACTGTTGGACCTCATGACAGGAGGCTGCTGTCCCTCCACAGTGTCTGTTATTTGCAGAGAGTCTCTTATGTGCCTGAACAACCCCACTCAGCATGTGCAAACATTTACACAGTGAACATGCACCCAGTAACCCACTGCCAGCGTCTGAGCCGGGTCAGACTGATCTGTCTGAGTTCTCAGACAAATCGTCACAAAACTGATCTGTGACCTTTTATCTCCGCAGCTCCTCCTGGTCCGATTGTCTGAGCAATGATTAACAAGGCAGGCCATTGATGATGTTAAGGGAGATCTTTATGAGCTCATTTATCTGCTGATGTTGGTGCTTTAATGTCATTAAAGAGGCTGAAGCTGGTTGGATGTTGAAGAGCAGCAACTTTTCAATGACTCAAAAGTTAAACGTCAGATGAGCTGAAATCAATCACTGAACGTCTAACTGAGAACAAACAAACCTCTAATGTCACACTTTCAGCTCAAAGCATCAGGGGCCTCATGTACAAGAGTGTGCAGCTTTCATACTTAAAATGTGGTTTTATGTCAAAATTCAAAAAGTGTACATGCACTAAAAAATTCATATTTCTTAAACCATGTGCACAAAGCTTTCTGCTCATCTTTCTTTCTTATATCTCAATATAAATGGAAGAGAGAGCAGCTGCACTGGCAGATTATTTCACTTAATTTGGGTTTGAACCTCTCAAATTAAATTAAATTATCTGACACTGGAGTAAGATCAGTGCACCTTGTAAGACTTCTTGGAACAAGGAAAAATTCCAGCCCAACAGGATTAATAAATTAACATATCCTTCTCTTGCTTAGTGTACAGTATCAGTCTCAAAACAAGATCAATACTTTTTGGTTTTATATAAGATTGTAAAACTTGGTTAGATGGTGATGGGTATTTTTCTAAAATACATACAAAAACAGGGGAGCAAATGAGACAATCAAACCATGGTTTAGAATCAAA
>NW_013953263.1:160986-163995 GCF_001266775.1 Austrofundulus limnaeus
ATGTATGAGGTCTCAGGACATGTATGAGGTCTCAGGACATGTATGAGGTCTCAGGACATGTATGAGGGCCCAGGACATGTATGAGGTCTCAGGACATGTATGAGGGCCCAGGACATGTATGAGGTCTCAGGACATGTATGAGGACCCAGGACATGTATGAGGACAGCAGGACATGTATGAGGACTCAGGACATGTATGAGGACAGCAAGACATGTATGAGGACAGCAGGACATGTATGAGGACTCAGGACATGTATGAGGACAGCAAGACATGCATGAGGTCTCAGGACATGTATTAGGTCTCAGGACATGTATGAGGACAGCAAGACATGTATGAGGACTCGGGACATGTATTAGGACAGCAAGACATGTATGAGGTCTCAGGACATGTATGAGGACAGCAGGACATGTATGAGGACTCGGGACATGTATGAGGACAGCAGGACATGTATGAGGTCTCAGGACATGTATGAGGACAGCAGGACATGTTTGAGGACTCAGGACATGTATGAGGTCTCAGGACATGTATGAGGACAGCAGGACATGTATGAGGACTCGGGACATGTATGAGGACAGCAGGACATGTATGAGGTCTCAGGACATGTATGAGGACAGCAGGACATTTATGAGGACTCGGGACATGTATGAGGACAGCAGGACATGTATGAGGTCTCAGGACATGTATGAGGACAGCAAGACATGTATGAGGACTCAGGACATGTATGAGGACAGCAGGACATGTATGAGGTCTCAGGACTTGTATGAGGACAGCAGGACATGTATGAGGGCTCAGGACATGTATGAGGACAGCAGGACATGTATGAGGTCTCAGGACATTTATGAGGACAGCAGGACATGTATGAGGACAGCAGGACATGTATGAGGACTCAGGACATTTATGAGGACAGCAGGACATTTATGAGGACAGCAGGACATGTATGAGGTCTTGTCTTCTTCGTCATCATCTTTTTCACCAGTAGAAACAGCCGGTTGTTGATCACGTGACTCCCGGGATGCAAAAAAAGTGTTTCCATTGCAGTTTTGCGAAAAAAATAAACAATTTCGGTACGGCCGAAATACCACCTCATCCTAGCACAAAAACATTTTGTCGAAAAACATAATGACTGGACCCTGGGTTGTTAATAATTTGAATGTCTAATAAAATACGGTAATATAAATGAACTTTTGGTTAAACCATAAAAGAAGCATTGGTTCAACTTTAGTGTCTTTGTTTTCCAGGATCAATCTGTTGAACATCGCCCCCTACAGCCTGGAGGAGCTCATGTCTCTGGTCCATTTTAGGTCGGGTCAGTTTGTGGAGCAAATACTTTGTATTTATAGACTCTGGCTGGGAAACGGACCCCAGGATATATTCTGCGAGAAGCAAAACTTCTGTAATCAGGATGTATCGTTGAGCAACCTCTGGAGAGCACAACAAATACAGTTAGAAAATATCCTACAAGAAGTGGACAAATCTGGTGTCTCCTCTGGAGAGAAGAACCTCTACAGTCAGGATGAAGTCTCTTATTATCAGGATTCATCCTCAGGAGAAGCAGAACTAGTAAAGCGGTCCAGTTACTGGTAAAAAGAGTATTTTTTTTACTCCAGTTAGTCTCCACCCTGCGCTGTGGCTCTGCACACATGAGTTATGGCTCTGGAGGTGATTGCTTCACTGGCGGAGCGTCTCTGCTACTGTGTCGCATTAAGCCAAACTATAACTCAGCAGCTGTGGCCTGGCAGGACCAGCCGAGCGCCGGCGCTAACGCTAGCAGCAGATAATCACGGCTGACACGTTTCTGATGAGGTCACATGATTCACTGAGCGCGAGCTGTCAGAGCAGCTTCGTTTTCACGCTCATCAACTTGTTTACGATGAGGCCGCAGTGAATTGTGGGACACCTCTGTCAGCGACCTCACGCTGAGGCGCCACATCTGTGCAGTGATGGCAGGAAGGTTTCTGATGGAGCCGTAAACACTTTTCTCAGGATGTTTTATGTTACCTGCTTTAGTTAACTGCACCAATATATTAGTGTTTTTACAGTAAACAGTTTTAAAGGTTGATGCAGCACTCACATTGATGTTTCAGGCTTTTTTACCTCCAATGAATCACCACAGATCGGGTTAAGGCTCAGGACCGTCTGGACCAGCTGCTCATCCAAAGCAACCAGAGGGGAGGTCTTCAAATGGGTCAGCATGAGGCTAATGCAGTTGAAATGATTGCAGTATTATTAACCATACAGTGGGTAGAAGAATTAAAAACCTATAAAAACTATAATCTGTTCAGACTCAAGTTCCTTTTTAATGAGTATAAAAAACAATGACTCAGACAGCAGGCCAGACATTTTACTAGAAATTAGTCACAAACTATTCAGAATACAAAGGATGGGGTTAACTGTTGTTTTTCTCTGGGTACCAGCACATATAGGAGCAAGAGGAAATGAAAAGGCAGATAAAATGGCAAAGAAAGCAGTTCAAAGTGAGATTAACATTATAATTAAGACAAGTAAATCTGAAGCAAGAAGTATAATTAAAGAAAGATTGAAGAAAGAGTGTCAGAAGAGATGGAGAGAGAAAACAAAGGGAGGTGGTTTTATAAGATTCAAAGGCTGGTAGGAGAAACGAGAGCTGGAAAAAGGAGCAGAAAAGAAGAAAGAGTGATAACAAGGTTGAGATTTGGACATACAGGACTTCATTTTACACTTTTTGCAATACAAAAACATAATACAGGGAAATGTGATTACTGTGGACAAAATGAAACCATAGAACATGTTATAAAAGAAAGTCAGAAGTACAAACAAGAGAGGCAATTTATGATAAGACAGTTTAGAAACAGTAAGGAAAGGTTTGACATGATGAGACACATTACAAAGGAATTTAGGGAGCAAACATACAAAATATGATACGATTTTTGAAAAAGACTATTGCTTAACAGAATTTGATTTGATTTATTGATTCAACAGGAAAAGATCACTAAAAATCAAGCCTGACTCAGCATAATTGCTGTTTTACAG
>NW_013953263.1:164995-166157 GCF_001266775.1 Austrofundulus limnaeus
AAGAAGAAGAAGAAGAAGAAGAAGAAGAAGAACGTCGCAGAGCGACGTTGGAAATTGGAAATCCCCACAGTTTCAGTCCTGTGAGTTGGATAACTTGAAAAACCAGTGAGGTACTCGTTTCCATTTTGGTGTGTAGCTGCGTCTAGATGTAAGAAAAGTCCCTACTGAAAAGTGGGTGGTCACGCCAGAATCCAAGATGGCCACCGTTACAGGCCACCCTGACCATTTAAGGAGCTATGCTTTCTAGTTTTTAACTGCTTAAAAAGTAGTTTTGTGAAATGTTTGATGTGACTGGTGGGGTGGCTGAAGATTAATCTTTGGTGGCCACCATTGGTCACCCTCTGGCTCCACCTCTGCACCTGCTGGGGGATAAAACTGCTCCCTCTTCTCACCAGGATCGGTCACTCTTCGCCACCTCAGACAAGAAAAAGAAAACAAAAAGAAAAAAATCAACCCCTACCTGCTTGAAAATCTTGCACCAAAATGTTTTCTTGCATTCTTTGTTCAACTCCAGCCCAGAAAAAGACCAAATTAAAAACTACAAATGTTAACGATTCAGATTCAGTTTGTCTTTTATGTCTTTAACTCGTGTTAAACTTAATAAACTTCCTGCGTCGGTACAAAATGCACCACAGCTTCCCCCAGAAACACAAAAGTAAACAGGGATAGAACAAAACTTTTGAGTCATTTAATTAATTATTTTCAATTAATGTTAAATAATCATGTTTGAAAATATTTCACAGTCAAAGAAACAAACTTCACTTTATGAATAATGTTTGTTTATCGGTATGGTACACGAGTTAAAAACAATCGAGACATTTTCAGGTCTGAATGAACTTTACACAGAAAAATCTGGAACAGTTTCTGAAAAATGATTTTAGGTCAGAGGTCATGAAAAAAACAGAGTTTCCTTTTAACACAGTTTATTTCTTTTAGGTTGTGTTTAGCTTGAATTTAGAGTTTTGTCATTTTTACCTTTTTGCTAAAGTTTTGCTCTTTACAGCTTTTATGATTCTGTTTTAGCTTCCTGTATGGAGGACCAAAACTGACATAATAAGAAATAAAAGCATAAATATATATGGACCAATCAATCAATCAATAAATAAATAATAAATAAATAAATTTAAAATGCACCAATTAAATTAAAAGAACTTTACATCAT
>NW_013953264.1:0-5754 GCF_001266775.1 Austrofundulus limnaeus
TGTGTGTGTGTGTGTGTGTGACATGCTGAACCATGTCACAATTTAGCACAAACTGGCATCATTTAATATTTACACGGTGTAAAATAATATTATGTGTTTTACTATTTTTAGGTTTCTATTAGACAAACTTGACCTGCTGAGAAGATGGTCAGCCAATATCTGGAGAGACAAGTTTCATCCTAAAGTATCACTGGATATGCAGTGAACATTTTCTAAGTGTCAACTGGTAAGACATATTGATGTGACGTTCACGAACGATCCGAGTCTTTTGAATGGCTCTTTACAATGAACAATAGGAGCTGCAGTCACGGGCAGTAACGAGCCATTTGTAGTTTTTATTTCTATTATTCTTCATATAATCTTTATTTTTTATCCTTAAATTGCTCCTGCTTTGCTTTTTCATGGAAAACAGGCAGAGCAGTGGAGTACAGAGGCTCATGGGAAAGGGGGAGGGGGGTTTCTGCTTGACAAAACACATGGTTCCACCCACGTAACGTGATGATGTCATCACATCGCCATACGTGATGACGTATTTCCCTATGTGATGACGTAACTTGTTCAAAATCAAACAGCTCTTTTGGACAGCTCTATGAAACAAACAGCTCCCCAAGATCCGGATCCCTTCAAAGAGCCATTTATCCCATCACTAGTGGGCAGCACTAATTCAAAAGTTAGTTGCGCAAATTCTAAAGCACTAGTTAAATAATTTAGTTCCATAATTTCTAAACCACACGTGACAAAAGAATCTTAGCGGAATCTAAAACAAGAGCACAACTTCATCTCAGTTCACCAGGATTTATGTTTCCAGTGATAACATGAGCCATTCTTCAAAAAGAAAAAATAAGTAGGTCCTCTGGATGTATTACCGAGATGCATCAGGACATGAGCCATTCTTGCACAATACTGCCTACTTCTGCTTTAGAGTTTCTCTGGTACTCTCAAGGTGGCGATTCCAATCAGGCAAAATGGTGTGGACAAAATTCCGCCGAGCCAAATCTATCAGATCCTCCAAGATCAATTCATCTGGCCAGCAAAGTCCAGGGACCACAGCCGGCCCACGACCCTCAATAGAACCGTTTGCAGACCGAGTCCAGCTCGCTCAAGGCAAAAAGGCTCAAGGCATGACAAATTGCTTTCATCCAATTAGCCCCAGTTTGAGGAAGTGATTTACAGAAACAGATTTTTGACTCATGGTGTTAAAATAGGACGTTGTTGTGGATTGCAAGTTCTGCTGCTTTTTGGTAATTTTTCTTATGCTTATGGTAGGGCTTCGGTAAGAAAGCATGCAATATATTAGTAATTTTAAACTGTTTATTGAGAACTGAAGCGATGCATTCTGGGGAAAGGACAAAATTTTAAAAACGTGTTCACTTCAAAAGAAGAGCATGAATTTAAACTGTGCCGTGCTTCAATACAATGTGAGACAGCGGGTTGGTGGTTGAAGATGTAGCGTGACATAAATTATTATAATTCCTCCCTCTACCCTCTCAAAGCTCATATAAAAAACAATAATTATGGCTGGATTGTTGGGGAAACTTTTATTTTTCTGTCAACAGTGGTTCTAGAAAAAACGACATGAAAAACAGCTGATGTTCAATAGGATTAAACCAGCTGCTGATCGAGCTCTTTTAACAACTGGCCTTAAAGAAAAAAGTCATTTTAAACAAATAACATGAATTAGGAGCTGCTGGAGCATTTCCTCAGCATATCCTCAAGTGTCCCTCGTTGTGTGTGTGTGTGTGTGTGTGTGTGTGTGTGTGTGTGTGTGTGTGTGNTCCACAGCGCTGGTGTGTTAAGGAAAAAAGCCGTTGTGGTTTTACCGTTCTGTCTTTTGTTTATTTATTGCCAAAAAATTTTATATAGAATAGAATAGAATAGAATAGAATAGAATAGAAATAGCCTCCCCCAGCCTAGTTCCCTCTGTTGCTACCCCCACCTCCACCCTCTGCTGGGTTCACTTCTCAGGACTTCACACCTCAGCTCCTGACCATCATCACCCCCACTCTTTCCAGAGGACTCCATCTCACAGTCTTCCTCCTCCACCTCCATCTTGCCCCTCTCAACACTTCAGGTGAGGAACAAGCTGCGTAAGATCAAGGTGCAGAAGGCTGCAGGTCCTGATGGCATCAGCTCCAGGCTCCTGAGGTGCTACGCAGATAATGCCAGTGTGGCATGGGATTCATGTTCAATCTGAGCCTGAAGCTGGAGAAGGTACTGCAGCTGTGGAAGACCTCCTGTGTGGTACCTGTGCCCAAGACCAAACACCCGATATCAGCAGCTACAGGCCGGTGGCCCTGACATCGCATCTAATGAAGACCTTCTAGAGGCTGGTCCTCAACCATCTTTTCTCCCTAGTAAGGTCTTCACTGGATCCGCTGCAGTTTGGCTACCGATCTGGCATCGGGATGGATGATGCCATCATCTGCCTCCAGCACCAAGCTCTGACCCACCTGGAGCAGCCTGGAAGCACTGTGAGGATCATGTTCTTTGATTTCTGTAGTGCTTTCAACACCATCCAGCCAAGACTTCTGAGGGACAAGATGAAGTCCCCCGGAGTGGACCACCACATGTCCCAGTGGATTCTGGACTATCTCACAGACAGTCCACAAAATGTGAGGACACAGGGCTGCGTCTCGGACACGCTGGTCTGTAGTACGGGGACACCTCATGGAACAGTGCTGGCACAATTCCTCTTCACCCTCTACACTGCAGACTTCACCATCAACACCCCACACTGCCACCTACAGAAGTTCTCTGATGACTCTGCCATAGTCAGCCTCATCACAGGTGACGACAACTCAGAGGACAGACAGTGGACTCAGGACTTTGTGGACTGGTGCCAGCAGAACCACCTCCTTGTCAACACTGCTAAAACCAAGGAGCTGGTGGTGGATTTCCGCAGGCACAGACCCACCTCATTGACACGGTGAACATCAAGGGAGTAGACATTGAGATAGTGGACTCATAAGTACCTGGGTGTTCACCTGAACAAGAAACTGGACTGGACTCACAACACGGACGCTCTTTACAGGAAGGGTCAGAGCATACTCTACCTGCTGAGGAGGCTGAGGTCTTTTGGAGTGCAGGGGGCACTCCCGAAGACGTTTTTTGACTCTGTGGTGGCATCAGCCATTTTCCACGGCGTGGTTAGCTGGAGCAGCAGCTTATCAGCTGAGCAGCTGAGAGGAAGCGGCTGGATAAACTCATCAGGAAGGTCAGCTCTGTGCTGGGATGCCCCTCGACACAGTGCAGGTGGTGGGAGACAGAAGAACTCTGACTAAAATAACATCATTGATGAACAACGTCTCCCACCCCATGCGTGAAGCTGTGACTGAACTGGAGAGCTCCTTCAGCGACAGACTGCTGTATCCGAGGTGCACAAAGGAGCGTTATCGTGGATCCTTCCTCCCAGCAGCTGTCAGACTTTATAGCCAGCACCACACCCAAAAATCACAGTAAGCGTTTACAAAAATCACAATGTGTTTACAAAGATCACAATAAGTGTTTACAAAAATCACAGTAAGTGTTTACACACCTGCTGCTGCACAATCATTTGAACTGTTACTATTCATTGTAATTACTCAACTGAACAATCAAGTTCAAGTTCAGTTTATTTATATAGCGCCAAGTCACTACATACGTTTGTCTCAGGACACTGTACATAAAAAGAACAATGTAAAGAAGAAAGCAGCAGATTGTGTTGAATCACTTCATCACAGTCTCCCATCCTGAGCAAACGGTGGAGAGGAAAAACTCCCTGCTAATCAGGAAGAAACCTCCAGCAGAACCAGGCTCAGGACAGGAGGCCATCTGCCTCGACCGGCTGCTTGGAGGACAGGAAAGAGACACAGACAAACACAGAAGAACTGGTCCAGGACTGGTCCAGGACTGGTCCAGGACTGGTCCAGGTGCAACTTCTTCAGGAAGAGACAAAGAAAAAACATGATAGAAATAATAACAATGAACATGTAGAGAAGAGAGACTAAAGACAACAGCAGAGTGAGGAAATGTGCTCAGTTTGTGCTCCAGCAGTCTAAGTCTATAGCAGCAGAAATGAAGAATAATTCAGGAAACCTAAGTCTAACTATAGGATTTATGAAAAAGGAAAGTCTTCAGTCTAATCTTAAAAGTAGACAGAGTGTCAGCCTCACGGACAGAAACTGGAAGTTGGTTCCACAAGAGAGGAGCTTGATAACTGAAAGCTCTGCCTCCCATTCTACTTTTAGAAACTCCAGGAACCACAAGTAAACCTGCAGTCATGTTCCATGTAACATGTACATGTACCATGTACATGTTCCATGTAACATGTACCATGCTCCATGTACCATGTTCCTCATGTTTTCGGTTGTTGTAAGTAGACATTTTGGCATTTCTGATTGTGTGTGTTTGATTTGAACTAACGGTGGCAGGTTTTTACTTGTGTGTATGAGAGTTTGTTCTTGTGMGTATGAGGTTTTCAGTTGTGTTTGTGAGAAAAGTTATGTTTCATTATGAAATGTAAGATGCTTATGTTGCAAGATGTGTATGAAACCTAATGCTGAAAAATGTCACAGATGGTCCCTCATATAAGTCTTTTCTATGATGCTTTTCTATTTTACGCAGAGTATTGTAGCTGCATAAACAAGCCCACAAAACACTGACTGGTATAAAAACATCAGGCAAACAACTATAAATCTTCCTTATGACTCCCATTTAAAAAGCAGTATAACCAGCAGAAAGCCACAGAAACTTTCAACGGCTTCTCCAGCAATGAGCTTCTTGCGCAACCTTGCAGGAGGCTGGAAGAAAGCTGAGCTTTAAAGGCAAAGGAGCAGGCGGTTCTGCAGTGACATCATGGGCTCCGCCAGATTATAAATGCAGTATGGACGCCTTCACAGACCCTTTTCTGAGCTCAAAGTAGACCAGACGCTGTTGAAGAGATCATGGCACCAGCTGGAGCAAAAAGAGTAAGAATTGCATTCATCATTCACCTTTAGTGTTTTTATTTACATTTTATGATTATCGGTTAAAAGGTGTTTACTTTCTCATAAACGTTTAACTAATATTCCCCTTTATCCTGATATTCTCAGAACATATTGGAGCGCTTGGATGCAGGAGAAATTGTCATTGGGGACGGAGGCTTCGTCTTTGCTCTGGAGAAGAGAGGCTATGTGAAAGCAGGACCGTGGACCCCCGAGGCTGCAGCTGAACACCCTGATGCAGGTACCCTTTGCTCCCAATAATGTAAAGCAGTCAGATCATTTGCTGAAAGCAGACTGTGGTCTCGTTCTAGTGCGCCAGCTGCACAGGGAGTTCCTGAGAGCCGGGTCCAATGTCATGCAGACCTTCACTTTCTACGCCAGTGACGACAAACTGGAGAACAGGGGCCATACTCAGCGCTTTACTGTGAGCAGGGGGTCCATCTGAGGCTGCAGCTGCTCACAGCTCTCATTAGAAAGAAAAATATTCTGAGGAGCATACACTGTAAAAATAACTTGGAAGATTTACTTGAGAAAATCCTGTAAACGATTTGCACTAACGTTCGGTAAGTAAATTTAAATGCCACAAATTCATGTAATAATTACTCTCATCGTTATCTAGTAAAAGTTATTAGGAATATAGATAAAGATTTGTGAATAAATCAAATAAATTTTACTTAATTTGCTCAGTTAAATCATGTAACATATATTTGATCAAATTAAGTAAAATTTACCTGATTTATTCACAAATCTTTAACTATATTCTTGATCATTTTTACTAGATAATGAGTAAATA
>NW_013953264.1:5854-7936 GCF_001266775.1 Austrofundulus limnaeus
CTTCAATATTACTGGTAAAATAATATTAGCATTTACTTTTTTTGTACAGTACTATTGATATATAATATAATGTGTATTGTTTATTTAGTAAATTCTAGTAGTTCAGAAATTTTGATATTTTTTGTCAAATTTAAAAGAATAATTAAATAAATGTTACTACACCTAAAAATCCTTTTTTTTCAGTGTATTGATGATCAAATTGTGATTACAGTTATAGTTTATGATCAGCATTTACACAGTAATCTCAAAACAAACTACTTTTTCATTTTCTATTTTCTGTTTCTATTCTTCTACTGTAGAGTACCTTAAAACTTTGTATTTGTTGATGCTCAGTGAAGTGAAAGTTAAACCTTTAATGTTTTGGAGTTTAGGGGCAGCAGATCAATGAGGCAGCTTGTGACCTGGCCAGGGAGGTGGCCGATGAAGGCGATGCTCTGGTGGCTGGAGGGGTGTCTCAGACTCCTTCTTTCCTCAGCTGTAAGAGTGAGGAGGACGTCAAGGCCATCTTCAAGAAACAGACTGACATCTACATCCAGAGAAACGTTGACTTCTTGATCGCAGAGGTGCGTGACAAACACAGAAACTAGGTTTAATCTCACTTAGCTGCAGTTCAAACAAACAATAAACCTGGCTTTCTTTGAAAGAATGCATATTGCTTTTATTTCCTGAGTTTAAACTGAGAGCATCTTATGTTTGGAAAAGACTTTGGGCACATTTTCACTGTGAGATTTTAAGGGATCTGTCAGAGCTCAAAGTACGTGTTGAGGATAACTCTCAGCCGCAGTAAACTTTAGCTTATTATCCATAGATCTGATTGAATTATAGCCAGTTATGTGTTTGCTGAGGTTGATTAGGAATAAATAATTATTAATGAATACAACAACAAAGTCTATGTTTTTGCAGCAAGTGTCCCAGACTGCTGCAACAAAAAATAGCTGCTGCTGTCATTATGACCCCCGCACGTGAAGCGTAAGCCGGAGTCATATTGTTTTCGTACTGTTTTTTTTTTCCTCCGGAGATTTTTGGTCGACCGTAGCACAAAATTGACTGCACCGATCACAATGAAATTTGTTAGGACTGTAGATGAGTCTGACCTACTCTGCGCCAGCCAACGATTTTATGATGGACCCCATATTTGAGGAGAGGGCTCCTTTCAAAGTGAGGGTGACAGGACATGCAAAATCGCTTATAACTCAGAAACTGTTCAACATAAAAGCTTCAGATTTATTTTGTTGTTTAGCTCTGATGAGGCTCTACCCATCAGGCCCACTAATCAGTGCCCCCCACCCCGGGCCCCCAATTTATCTGAAAAAGAAGTATGATAATAGCTCAAAAACTATTAAACATAAGAGCTTCAGATTTCTTTGGTTGTTTAGCTCTGATGAGGGGCTATCCATCAGGTCCAACACCCCCCGCCACACACCCCCGCACACCCCCCCAAAAAAGACCCTCACCCAAACAACTACAATTTTGGGATGCACAACATTTATTAGGAAAAAAGGTGAGGGAAACTGGCAGGAACAAACCCAGGGTGCAGGCAGGCTCAAAAAAGTATAACAAAAATTTATTAAAGGGTAACAAAAACTGCTGTAAGGACAGCTCAACTTACAAAAACCACGGAGATAACAAAGGCAGGGGACAAAGCACAGAGAACCATAACAAACAATGATCCGACACAAGACTGAGACAGGACAGGGTTTAAATACACAGAAGACTAATGACTGAAACACAAAACACCTGAGGAGAAACACAAGGGTGACAATCAAGGTAAATGTGGGGCAGCTGGGCAAAGACACACTGGGGAACATAGAAAACACTAGGAAAACTAAGGAGAATAAACAAAGACTATGACACTTGGAATGCGAACAGTATCCCTCTAAAACTGTTCAGTTGTGCTTTAAAATAATTTAAAAAAAAAAACAAGCAGTTGACCATTCTGTCAACTCAGCAAGGTCAGTGGGAAACACAAAGATAACCAAATGATATCTAAGAATGGTTATTGTTAGCAGATCTTGTTCTGACTTTAATCATTCTATCTGCAGATGAACGTAAGATGTTACGTAAAACCCACTATCTGTAGAT
>NW_013953264.1:7946-12926 GCF_001266775.1 Austrofundulus limnaeus
GGGGTAGGGGGGGGTATTTCACAAAATCAACTTTTTGGTCTTTATATCATGTTATAATGTCATTCCCTCTTCAAAAACCTCCCCAGAGTGTTGCTTTGACTCATGCATGTTTGAGAAATCCTTGAATGTGGAGCTGCCTAAACACTAGAACAAAGCTCTGCCTGTTTGTACATAGCTCCTCCCTGGAGCTCAGTCCCAAAGCACCCCAACCATGAAGCATGTGAAGACGTGCTGAAGAGGGAGCGTCAGAAATTGTAGGAAATGGAAGGAACATTTTCAGAACAACTGATTGCAACAGTTACCTGATTGTGGTAAAGAACTGAACTATGTGCCTGAAAAATACAGAGTACCCCCCTCCCCCCTCAATAAATCAAAAAGCAGCAGTGTCAGTACACAGCGTAAAATATAATTCTGACTTGTTTCTTGCTGAATAGTGAGACAGTTTATCTGTATTATTTGAAATTTGAAATGCCAAACATTTGTCAGTAAATTACCAACATTTGAGCGAGTATTTGTTGATACAAAATTTGTTTTGGCATGTAAAACTTAAATTAAGTAAGATAGCATAAACAAAAGTGTTTTTAAACTGTTTTATAAATGTGTAGTAATGATTAATTAAATGTCCATGTACTTAGGTGTACTTCAATAATAAATACTTTATAAAGATACCCTTATTGTAAAAGTGGTAATTGAAAAAACGAACATCGTAATTAAATTGTCCTTGTGGCTTCTGTTTTGTTCTCTCTCAGTACTTTGAACATGTGGAAGAGGCTGAGTGGGCGGTCCAGGTTTTGAAGACTTCTGGGAAGCCTGTGGCTGCCTCGTTGTGTATCGGACCTGAGGGAGACCTGAGTGGAGTCCGTCCTGGAGACTGTGCTGTCAGACTGGTTAAAGCTGGTACAACAATTACCACGTTATGTTGTTGTTGGCAAAAATGTAGAAGACAATTCCAGTGCTGACAAGTCTTTGTCAGTCAACTAAAAACATGTTGACCAGAAGGGAAAATAGAAACAATGAAAGACCTAATGGTGGTTAAAGTAATGTATATGTCTTGCTGGTTTTCATGCCAGAGTTTTACATTAGCATCATCTTTTGATGACAGGGGAGGAAATTGTAGCTAATTTTGGTCAGACCTTAAAAAACATTATTCCCATTCGTAAACGACCCTGAGCTCCTGCCACATTTAATTTGAACGATTACTTAGTGAAAGATTCATTAAATCAGTCCTGTAGGTTATGAGCAGTTCTGCAGACACAAAGGGTTGACCCCAAGAGTTGTTGACAAAGTTTTAATTAAAGATGTTGAACAGAAAATAACACTTGGAGTATGAGTTGGGAATTACCCCCAACTACCACACCAAATTTTAGCGTAATCTGCAAAAAATAAACATTGTTTATTTCTAGGATTACTTAGCTGTGGTGGCCATCTTGAAGTTTGCTTGCTCCAAACCATAATCAGTTGTAGATTATAGGTTGCCTTCAGGCCGAGGCCACCCTTGAAAAAGAGATCTAAGATCTCAATGCCTGGTAAAATAACGGTAAATAAATAAATAAAAATTTCATCTAGTTAATATTTCCTGTAAGTTCCAGTAAACTCTGTCAAATAGTGAATCTGCTACAAGACAGATTTGTCTCCAAATAATTATTGGTAACGTTTTTTACAAAGCTTATAAAGTTTGTACTTTCACAGCGTGTTGGGACTCTCGGCTATGTCCAAACCAAATTTTAGGTCAATTTCTATAAAACTGACTGAGCTACTGAATAATTCTTGCACATAAGTGGTTACAGAGATTTTATAGTCAGACACACAAAAATAAAGTGTAAAGTGTAAAATGAACTGTTAAAAATGTCACTAACATATTTTTCATTATTTTGCTCAGTTTTTGACTGTTAAAATTTTTCCAGTAACATTTTATTGTTTACAGCCTTTTGCTGTTGGTACATTGCTCATGTTATATGCTTTTATTTAGTTATTTCCCGTTATTTAATCAGGCAAGTCCCACTGAGATCGCTTTTTCAAGGAAGGCCTGGGCCTGAAGGCAGCCTATTGTACATGTTTTTAGGGGTGGGGGAAACCAGAGTACCTGGAGAAAACCCACATAAGCACGAGGAGAACATACAAACTCCACAGAGAAAAACCACAGGTCTGAACCGGGGATTGAACCCAGGACCTTCTTGCTGTGAGGCGTCAGTGCTAACCACTGAGCCGTCATGCCGCCAAATGATGTCATCGTCCTGAGACAATAGCAACTGCTAATACTCCAATGCAGCTAATGTTTTCTTCTAGTTTCATACACAAACACATGCATGTGCAAAAACCATCATCCATCTTCCCTTTTTAATGGCAGGTGATATTTATTGTGAAAGCATGGGTTCTGCACGTGTTTCCACATAAGATAAAAGAAAAACATCTACGATTTTTTTAAAGCCTTTTGTTGCTTAAGTAAGTTTAAATGATAAGGACACTGCATAGTCAAAGTATCTATGATAATGCAATTTAAACTAAACTATTAAAAATTCCCTCACAATAGTTTTGCTGCCATCTAGTGGTGATATTGACACACTGGAGAAAACAGCGACACTTGAATTTTGGCTTTCTTTCTCATGAGCAGTGGATTTAAACTAAGCATCGATTAAAGTTCCTTGAATGTTTGTGGACCAGAGTTTTAAAGAAAGATCTCATGTTACCTTTAAATATTTGGAGTTGTTTGTTGAGGATTATTCTCAGTTACTACCACATCAGATTTTACCTCAGTATCTGAAAATAGGCCTATACTAAGTCTTTTTTGTATTCATTAAAGTAGATTAGTAGGTTAATGACATTTGTTAAACTGGATTGACTCCAAACATGAATCAGTTGTAGATGTTTATCTATGGACTGAGAAATTTATTGCAATCTGCTCTTCGGCTCACAAGATATATTGCAAACAGACAAATGAGTCACCTGATTCGGATGTTATCATCCATGAAATGGACGTTATTAGGTGTTATCAGTCCCCTAGAATGGCTTCAGAATGTCCCACCTGTGCCGCTTAGCAGGTTCCCCCGTCCCATAGAATGACTTCTGATTGTCAGCTGGTTAGTATGAGGTATAAAACCACTATCTGGTTAATATGAGGTATAAAACCACTATCTGGTTAATATGAGGTATAAAACCACTATCTGGTTAATATGAGGTATAAAACCACTATCTGGTTAATATGAGACATAAAACCACTATCTGGTTAATATGAGGCATAAAACCACTATCTGGTTAAAATGAGGCATTAAAAAACAGGTTAACATGATGCAAAAAGCCACTAAGGTTAACCTTAGAGGAAATGTCATGGTTAGCGCTAAAGACACTGCCAAAGACACTGACTTCCAACAGGTGTACAATGTGGCCTTCTTATTAGAAGGCCACATTGTATGGGCAACGGGTAGAGCGTTGTAGCAGAGTCGGAGACCAGGGTTCGAGACTTGCATGGACAGCAAGAGTAAGGAATGCCACCAGGCAAGGACAAAAATGTATTTAAATATGTTTTGCTTATATGGTTATTTGCACACTCATTGCCATTGATATATTAACCCACGAGGAGGCACTGCCGGGACAGTCTGAAGGCTAGAAGGCACAGTAGGGCCATTCTGAAGCCATTGCATGGGACTGATAACGCCTTATAATGTCATGTTCATGGACTGATAACATCAGAATCCCCTGAATGAGTGCACACATGATGACTAACATTTGTAACAATAAAGACAAACATTGCATCAGCATTAAGTTTAAAAACTGTTTGTTTATATTTATAGGTGCTGACATTGTTGGAGTTAACTGCCACTTTGACCCGGAGACCTGTGTGAAGACTGTGAAGCTGATGAAGGAGGGAGTGGAGAAGGCGGGCTTGAAGGCTCACTACATGAGCCAACCCCTGGCCTATCACACCCCCGACTGCAACCGACAGGGATTCATCGACCTTCCAGAGTTCCCTTTCGGTACAAACTCCAAATGTTTCTTTGTCATCATCTTATCCTACGGTCTAAATATCAACAATAAAGCATAAAACATTTGCACCTTCTGTGAAAACACAGTGGGAATTCTGAGTGCTGAAATCTTTAGTTGGTAAAAGTAAAACGATCAAAAAGCTAAAATTTGTCTGACAGAAGTAAAACTGCTGAAAGCTAATAGTAGCAAAACAGGAGCTACAAACTAAAACCAGCAAAAAAGTAAGCTTAAACCAACAAAACAAAAGACCAGCAAAGCTGACGTTAACAGCTAAAATATCAGCATGAGGTTTAAAAGCCAAAACCTACAAAACAGTAGCTAAAGGCTTAAACTAGCAAAACAATGTGGGAAAAGCTAGGAGCAGCAAAACAGTGGCTGAAAGCTAAAATTATCAGAACAGTAGCCAAACAGTAAGACCAGTAAAACAGTAGCTAAAAGCAAAATCTGAAGCAAGTGTGCTGAAAAGCATTGTTCTCGAGAATTTGAATAATTCTCTATTCGTTTTAAAATTAAGTAAAATCATTCAAAAAGTTTAAAATGCCACAAAAACCAAAGTCAAAGCACTAATGCTCTGAACAAACTGAATATTTTGATGTTTGAATGAAATTGATGTTTTGAATGAAATTGAAATAGCCAAAGGTAAGATGAGGTAAGATAGAGTCCAAACAATGCACAGAAACTATAAATAGGTCCACAGTGCTATAAATGCTGACTCAGCATTCACACCACTAAGGAAAATGTCATGTGTTGTCTGACAGGTCTGGAGCCCAGGATTCTGACCCGATGGGACATGCAGAAATACGCCCGGGATGCATACAATGCCGGGATTCGGTACATTGGTGGCTGCTGTGGATTTGAACCATATCACATCCGTGCTTTATCTGAGGAGCTGGCCACTGAACGGGGCTTCCTGCCTGCAGGCTCAGAGAAGCACGGCAGCTGGGGGAGCGGCTTGATGATGCACACAAAGCCTTGGGTCAGAGCCAGGTGTGTATTATT
>NW_013953264.1:13026-16686 GCF_001266775.1 Austrofundulus limnaeus
GTGGTTGCTTTGTTTCCCCGATGTATAACTGGTCGCAGTCCTCCTGGCACTTAACAGCATATACAACATTGCTCTGTTTGTGCCGGGGCACCGGATCTAAACCCGTCCAGAGGACCTATACAATATTTTTCCTTTTGATTTTTTGCCTGGATTAGTGAGATGCAGATCAGTTCCAGTGCGCCTGCAGCGAATCGTTATCTGAGGACACCATGTGATGGCTCAGCTCAGCAACTCCTCACCTACCTCCACACACCACTGACGATTCGGAAGCAACACCGGAAATCTCGCTGGTGGATGCCGAGCCTCCAACGGAGCCCGGAGCGGAGGCCATAGCGGAGCCTGGAGCGGAGACCGCAGCGGCCTCCGAGCCTCAAAAGGCCTCACTTCCTCCAGCTTCGCCAGCGTGGGAACTGTCAAGCAGCACCGCTTCCTGTGGCGATTGGCTGGATTCGGAGGTGATTCCAACAGCTAAAATGGCCGTCCTTCATCTGCTCAACATGACTCTGGACTCTTATGTTCAGGAAATATGTAACGGGTGCATTATTAATCAACCCATCCAGTTACAGCACCTTTGTATGACGGTACGAGATGAGAACGCATTTTCAGAGCTCATTATGCTGAAATCTCGAACCGGATCATGAAGGAGCGGTTTGCGTCCACCGTCCAGCTGATTCTCAGAACTCGTGGCATGTTTGTGGATGATTACGCAATAAAAGTCATCACACAGACTTTGTTATTTCAACTCAGATTTGAGCAGATTGTTTTTGAAACTATTTACGCAATGTATGAATCGATGCCAGTTTGAGGTGAAAAGTCTAGAACCGTTCGCAAACTTTTACAAAACTGTATAGAATGATCTTGATGTTTTCAGTATTTTTTAAAAAAAATTCTGTGTGATTTGAAATAGTAGTTTTTATGTAGCGTGATTAGAAACTGTAGTTTTTCATTTTACACTACAAAAAAGTTTGTTTTTCATGACCAGTTGAATGTAATGTTTCATTTTTCTAATGTTTTTTTCTCTAAATCAAAACTGATTATTGTTTTTTAAAAATTTGTAACAGAAAAGTTATAACAAAATTTGTATAGAATGATCTTGATGTTTTCAGTATTTTTNTCTGCAAAGTAGCCTGGGCTCAAACCTGCAGCCTCAGCATTACGAGACCGGACCAAAAAGCTACTGATGCACTTATTTTTTAACACTTAGCCCTAAAATTGAATAAATGTGTGCATGTTTTTATTATAACGTATTGTCATCAATGAATGTTCCCATACAAAGATAAAATTTGACCCATCACATGTGGGATGTGTGGAGGAGAGGTGGAGCAGAGAGCAATCATGGAAGCGTTGTTATGAGCTTTTTTTTAATTAATTTATTTTTTTGCAGAGCTCGTCGTGAATACTGGGAGAAGCTGAGGCCTGCTTCTGGACGTCCACTCTGTCCTTCTATGTCCACACCTGATAGCTGGGGTGTCACCAAAGGCCACGCTGACCTGATGCAGCAAAAGGAGGCCACCTCCAAGGAGCAGCTGGAGGCTCTTTTTGAAAAGACCAGACAAGGTTGCTGACCCTCCCACCCCCAATCAGAGCGCTGAATAACAGGAGAAACAAAGGGGTGCCATTGCCTGAGGTTTAAAAACAAAAACAAACAAAAAAATAAAAGGTCATTTTGTCTTTCCAGGACTATTTTTACTCAAAGCTGTGTTTCCAGATTCATATTCCTGTCAAACCTGTGCCCTGACACTTACCAAGTGCCTGATGTGCTGTGAAACAGTGCATGACACAATAAAACAAACAAAACATTCAATCTGTATGTTGTGGTGTTTTATAACAACAGATCAAAAGAATATGTCAATTTTCAAAAAACATAGAGCATATGGACCACTTTTTTTATTTATGTGACGAAAAACACATGATTTAACGTAATTCAGGAACAATTTAATAATGATAAAACGTTAGTTGGAGGTCTGTCAATAACTCATTTTAATAGTAGAAGTTTGAATGCAAATTTATTCTAAATAACAGACTAGTTAAAACAGACAAAGTTCAGTGTCATAGCCATTTCAGAAACATGGCTCAATGATGAAAATATACAAAGTGTTGAAACAGATGGCTATGGATTACACTACATGAATAAGAGGTAATAAAAGAGGTGGAGGAGTTGCATTGTTTGTAAACACTGAAATAAAATGTAAAATTAAAGATAAATTATCAACAGCTGTTGACGATCAAATGGAAATAATCACCATTGAAATAATAAATGAAATCTCAAAAAATATAATAATTGGTTGTGTTTATCAGTCACCAGCCTCCAATATTGAAATATTTTCTAATAAAATCATGGAGCTCTTTGAAATGAGTTATAATAAAACATCTTGATGCATCTCAGTAATCCAGGTAAAAAAATCAAAAGGAAAAAAATAGTATAGGTCCTCTGGACGGGTTCTTCTTTAATGAAACGTTTCATCTCTCCTCCAAGAGACTTCTTCAGTCTGAGAGTTTCAGGTATAATATTTTGCCTGGACGTCTCAGAATCACTTGGAAGTTTTAGTTTGAAAAACATCTAATCTGATCTAACCTGATCACAAATAGCTTCTCCAAGATTTTTGAGAACTGTGGTAATAAGAATATCGGTCTATAGTTACTAAATAAACATTTCTCACCATTTTTATAATTACCTTGGCTATTTTCATATTGTTAGGAAATGTTCCGTTGAAAATGTTAAATTACATATATATGTAAAGGGCTTTAGCAACACAAACATCATATCTATGTTCACCCAATCTTTTGACCTCTTATCCGACATTTTTTACAGTACTCATTATCTCTTCTTCACAAATTTCACCAAGAAAGAGGCTGTTTGCACAACCATTGATTGTTTCAGTTACGTCATCATCAGCTTATGGTATCTGAGCAGCAAGACTTGAACCAACATTCACATAATAATGATTGCATTCTTTTGCTATTTCACTTTGATCATAAAGTTCCTTATTTTCTTTTACAAAGTATTGTGAAATCCCCAATCGTACATTGAGACACTGTTCATGACGTCCATGTTGCTTTTGTTTCACCATTTCTTTTTACTAATAAATCACTAATATTCCTTCTTTACGTTTTCTTATAATCCAATTATTTTATATTTATTACAATTTATATTATATTATAATATTTCTTATTTCATCCTCTGCTTCTTCTGTTTTTAATTTCCGGAAGGATAAATACAAATATCATTCTTCATTTTACATGCATTTCTCTACCCTTTAGTCATCCATGGCTTGTCCACAACATCTTTCTTGGCAACATTTTCCATATAATGTTTTTCATACAAAACTTTGGGGGTGAGAAGCTCGGTCACAGCTCCTCCACGTCGAGAGGAGCCAGTTGAGGTGGCTCGGGCATCTGATTAGGATGCCTCCTGGACGCCTCCCCAGTGAGGTGTTCTGGGCATGTCCCACTGGGAGGAGGCCCAGAGGAAGACCCAGGACACACTGGAGGGACTATGTTTCTCAGCTGGCCTGGGAACGCCTAGGGATTCCCCCAGAGGAGCTGGTCCAAGTGGCTGGAGAGAGGGAAGTCTGGGTCTCTGCTTCTTATGGTGCGTTCACACCAAACGCGATTTCAGCATCAGGAGCAGCAGGTTTACATACAAAGTCTATGGTGGAC
>NW_013953264.1:16731-49826 GCF_001266775.1 Austrofundulus limnaeus
ATGTTTGTGGTTGTAATGTGACAAAATATGGAAAAGTTCAAGGGGTATGAATACTTTTGCAAACCACTGTATATACATATATACACAGTAAGGTACAGTACAAAAATGAATGTATATGAAGGTGCATATTAGTGATGGCAGTGTAGGTGAATTGTCCAAGTGACTGATAACATCATGTTGTGTATAATGAATATAATAATGAATGTATAATAATAAAGCAATGCTATTGTTCATATTGTCATTTTTGTAAAAGTAGTCGCTGATGATTTTGAATAAGTCTTTCAGTTGTTTAGAACCATCTATTGGAGCAGTGGTTTGACGTAATCGTTTTGATGAGCTTGTCAGTTTTTCACACTACTGAAAGGGAATTTGATCCACTCTTGTTGCTTCAGTTAATTAAAGTGTGTGCATTTATGTGCAGGTCTCCTAATATCTGCTGCTGGTTTCCTTTTCTCCTCATTTGACTTTTGGACCATAACTGAGCCTTTGCAATAAATAATTTCCTTTCTTTCATCAGTTCTGTCGATGATTTGTTGCTGTTCGTGGCCTTGTTGTTCTGTTGCACGAACCAGCTTAATCTGTCAAGTAAATGGCCTAATTTTTGACTCACACTTTGGTATTTATTGATTAAACAACTTCATGATGTCCCAGCCCGTATCATCGCCCCTCCACTGTGTCTAACTGGCGGTATCAGGTCTTTATGTGTTGTTTTGCTTTATAACTAACAATCTTTAATTTGCTCCTTCTGTTTAAAGAACACTGTTTTAGAATTATTGCAGTTTGAGGTGTTTTAGATATTTTTCTTTGGTTTATTAGAATGTCTCTGTTGCATGGACTGACCTTCAGGAGAATCCTCAGGGATCTGCGCTCCTGGGAAAAATTGGAAAATGTCTTGAATGTTTGCCACTTGTAAATAATTTTGTAATTTGTATTGCATTATTATTATTATTATTAAGAGTTTGAGAATGACCTTATAACCATCCTCAGACTGACGAGCTGGGAACTGTTGAAACTTCATCATGTATTAGTACTTTAAACTCTCACTTAATTAAAATATTTGTTTTGTTTTTTTTTTGCACTTTGCTGCTAACTGCCTTCTGAATTCCTACAGAGGCAGCAACGGGAACACATTTTTCGTGCGGTCTTTCACTAAATTTATAATAATAAAATGCTGATAGGTTTTCTCCTTCGTAATTGTAGAATTCATAGCAGTTTTATTCTGTGGAATACCTGGAAGATAGTTTGTAACTTTTTGAAATTTTTGCAATTTTCAAGCAGCAAATTGTTTTAAAGAAAATATAATAGAACTTTTGTTAGTTGATAGGAATGAGAAAAAAAAACCCCGAAAGAATCATTTGGAGGAATGCATAATAACTGCCTTACATGCCCTCAGGTGAAGGTGACTCTTGGCTACTACCACTTCAAATTTGGCAGAGTTATAGCCTTTTTTTGTTTGTTTGCTTAAGGTGAATCAACTGTAGCAGCCATTTTGAATCAGGTTGACTCCAAAAGTTAATCAGCTGTAGACAGACATCCAGCGATTACTTTCTGAAAGATGGTTCAACAGATATTATGCTAACAGACAGACATGATTGCCCAGTATTGATGTGCCAGGTTTATATGGGTTTTGATCCAGTTTCCTCACCTGCGCTGTGTATACCTGTGCTTGTGCTGCAGGAAATCCTTGTGTTGTGCTGCACGTCTCGGCCCCCCCGTGCTCGGAGGGAGAGCCATTAATCTTCACTAAATCAAATAAATCAAGTGCACTTTAGAAAAGAGCTGTCAGTGTTGTGATAGCCATTCTGCTGCTACTCCAAGGAGAGCGCTGTTGGAAATTGTGCCAGGGAATGCACACTCGCTGGTATCCAGAAAAAAAAATAAATTAAAAGCGGGTGCCCTGAGAAACGATGCAGTCGAAGCCAATTGTGAATTCAGACAATCTGAACTTGCTGCTGTTGTTGCAGCCACGTTGTTTTTTTTCCCCACAGAGTTTGTCGGAGTGGGATGCTCGCAGAAGGCCGCAGCAGTCTGGAAGTGTTTCTGTTGGATCGTACTCGTGGTTAAATATGACCAAACAACCCCTCTTGGTTCCACAAGCTAAGACTGCTGTTAAATGTTTTGCTGAAAATGAAAATCAAACCTAGCCTTCAGCTCCACATCCCTGTGCTTCTGCAGGGAGAAAGAGAGAGACAGAGAGTGCACAGTTTGGTATTTCTCTTTAACGAAATGCTAAACCCTTTCAGGAAAAGCACTGTGGCAGGCGCACGGATGAGACGGAAGGTAATGTGAATGGAAAGAGCAGCATGTGAAAAGGCTGCACTGCCCTTGGCTTCCCTCTCAACCAATGAGGGTTAAATGACTATCTGGGCACCTTGGCAACCATTTCTGTGCTCCTTCCTCCTCCTCCTCTAATTTGACTCTGAACAGGCAAAACAGGCTGCACTCATCAGTCAAACATTTATTTATTTTTTGAAACGAAGTAACAGATCTGCTGTCAAAATGCAGACCAAAGAAGTTTCCTTCTGAATTCAAGACCCTGATTATTATTATTTTTTATTTATCTTTTTGAAGTACCCTGTAAAGCTAAGAAGCTCTCAGCATCCATAGTGCGGAACAGCGTGAGCTTGTGTACAAACGTTTGGAGAAATGGTTTAGTTCTGACCAAATTAATGAGGTAAAGACTGGTTGGAGCAGGACTAAGACCAGAGTGGAATGCTGCCACCCTAAAACAACTCCAGTCTCAAGCATGCCACTGCTGTTTTAGGAATCTTTACACAGTTTTGTTTTGTTTTATTAGCCTCTGAAGCACTCGTTAAGGATGACTCTCAGCTACTACTACACCAAATTTTAGCTCCGTATCTGTACAATTTGCTGAAGTAAAGCAATATTTGTGTTTAACAGGCTCAATTCGCTGTGGCAAGCATCTTAAATGAGGTTGACTAAAAGAGCTAACCACTTTTAGATGCCCGTGTAATAATTTTGCTAACAAACATCATAACTCTTAAAAGTTGGTGCTCAAGTTTTACGTAAAGATGTTACACAATGTGTTTGGGGTTTTAGCTTCTTTTTTTTTCAAAATTTCAGAGCTATTGCTAATTGTACATTTTCTGAGGTCAGTTGGTAGTTGCTGCCAAATTGAACTGGGTTGAGTCCTAAACGTAATCAGCTGTAGATGTACATCCAGTGATTCTGAAAGTTACTTTAAAATCTGTTTGGTGCTTAATCAGAAGTGTTATTAACAGACAGAAAGGGTTGAGTCTAACACTTCTTGACAAAGTTTTATACACCAATATTGTGCGATCATCTTCTAGTCAGCAGGGTTCCCACGGGTCCTTGAAATCCTTGAAAGTTTGTGAATTTAAAAAAATAGATTTCAAGGCCCTGAATAGTTTGTGAAAACAGCCACAATTTACACTTGTCCTTGAAAGTCATTGAATGTTTTTGAGGGATTGAAATTCTCTATTCTAATGACTGATTTTCATCATCTGTAAATGATAATAATGTAGGGGTCACCTCGAGTGAAATTAGCAAGGAAACTGTCTTGGACCTCTTTCCTCTGATGGGCCTGTTAAGGGACAAAAACTCTGTTCCACTTAGAACTGAATTTAGGCCACCTCAGGTCGCCTTAACTTTTCAAAGAGACATTCTCTTCCATTTTAATCAGATAATAAACAGAAGAATCTTCGTCTTATTTGATTTATTGTTCTCTTAACTGAAAGTATTACGCATTTTGATAATCAGAGAATGTTTATCAAAGTTACAGGAGAAAAGAGGACAGATCTCTTTTCTCCCTCAGTATGATTTCAGCTATGTATGGATTTTGTGGGAAAAATCTTATTTAACTAAAATAAGCTTTATGGTTTAAAGTTCATGAAATATCAATGTTTTACTTGTCTGAATTATATTTGCAAATGTTTTGAACTTGAAGCAATTCATTTTTCTTTCATTTATGTTTTGAAGAAGTTCTCATCAGATGATAAATAATATAGGTCATGAAATGTTTTGTTCTGAATCACACAGATGCAATAATCTTGTTTAGTTTCTGGAGGCACGGGAAGTCTCTGACCAACACTTTCCTTGACATAACTTTTCTAATCTAACCTTCCGGAGGGCTGAACTTAGATTCTCTAAGCTCTTTAGTACTAACAGTTTCCGCCCGGATGGCAGAAAGAGACAGACCGCCTATCAGTCACTCTGACAGCTAGACTCTCAGAGTCAGAAGCTGAGCTGTGACAGGTTTTGGCCCCTTCACGTCAACGGGGAAACCTCACAGCCTGGATGACCAACGCCTGGTTTATCCAACTTTAGAAAACTCTGCAGACAGAAGTTTTATTTTGAAGCCTGTTTCCAGTTTTGGGCTTTGCCTTTTTCTACGGCTTGACGTGGACAAAGCAAGTAGACCTACAGCCCTGGGTCACTCTGGTGGACAGTCCTGAGTGAATTTTCTTAGCAGAAGCCCCGAAATACCTGGCAGGTGACAGACATCATCTCAGGGTATAAAGCTAGCTGTGTGTGAATGTCGCTGTCTGACTGACAACGCTTCGCCCTTCTGGTTAAAACCCACATTATTTAAGATAAAGTATAGGAAAATCTAACATCTTACTTTCCTCCTTTTCTTAAAGTCTTCCTTGCCAACCCTAAGTTGATTGCCTCAAATTGTCTGGTATTCAACGTCAAAGCTTGACGTTTGTGTTCTATTTAAGTGTGTTGACAATTTAAGAAGCTAGAAGCTTGTTATTGTCGGTTCTAAACTTTTATAGGAAACTGATTGCCACAATTAAGTGTACTTAGTGATTCTGCATGGTTTGTAAAATAAATGATCGCATATTTATGGATCAAATCAACATTCACTGACTGACAGTCACTTTTTGTGTCCATTCATTTTTGCACTGGAGGAATGTTTACCCAAAATAAAAGAGACCCTAGCTAAATAAATTATCCTTTTAACTTTGTTATAAGAAGTGTAAGACTGAACTCTTATAATAATAATAATAATAATAATAATAATAATAATAATAATAACAATAATAACTAGACATGGGTTTTTACATCATGAAAACAAGTGTGCATTGCCATGTAGCATGGCTTTGCCTGCAGCATTGGACTTACTGAATGAACTTTGACCAAGTTCAAATGTGTTTTCTATACCAGCTTGTGCCTGTCACGTCAGCAGGTGTTTGTAATTAAGGTAATTGAGTGACAAAATGAAGTTTGAAGAGATTTGTTGTTAAAGTTGCATTAGCTGTGTTTTGAACCCTGATCTCCCACATGAAAGTCCACAAAATAGACCATTAGACCAATGGAGCTGTGGCAGAAGGTGGTGGCAGGGGTTGGTTTGTATGTGTGCAGAAAGAGGCCACATTGCCAATGCAATTGTTGACACAGAACTGCATAATATTACAACAATAGAGTAATATTAGGACAATATTTTAGTAAAACATCAAAATAAAATCATATTAGTATTGTAATCACTAAACTACTGAGTTTAAATATTATTAAAACAATGGTTCAGTACTGAGTATATACAGCAAGGAGCAGTGTTGGACCAATACAAGGCTCCATTGACTGGCATTATATGCTTTTAAACATTAATATTTCAAAAAGTATAAGTTGTACAGGCACCAAAAGGCATAGCCATCATTTGGCACAGGAGCTTTTCAGATATAAATTACAATGGCAGCACTAGGACAAAGTAAGCAGGAGGAGAAGCGTGCCAAAGTGGAGATGACTTGGATGGGAAATGAATCACAAGTGTGCATTGCATTGGCAATGCACACTGATAAAATAAAACACATTTATTGTGGTGGATAACTCAGGATTACGGTAAACTGATGTGGCTTTCAGCAAATAACGTGAGCCAAAGTCATAGTTTTACCCAATCAGAGCAGAGTAGGGTGGGTCATTTTTTCTGAGCCCAGGTGAGAGCACCACAGCTCCTCCTGTCCTCACCGAGCGTCTGGACATGTTCACATCCCCTCCTCCCAAACTGAGCTGCCCAACCTCCCAGGACATAAATACATGTCCATGTATTGTGGATATGAATGTAGGGTGTATATTTAATCCACTTTCTTTCATTGATTCTGACTCAACAACTTCTACGTTGTTCAGTTTTTCATTGAATTTACATGATATTAAACCTGTTCATTGGTAACATTCTGTGGTAGCAGTAGGTAATTGCCATCGTGAGTAGTTCTTGAATTTGAGGGAATTGGTACTGGAAAGTCCTTGAAAGGTCCTTGAAATTGATGTTGACCAAGGTGTGGGAAACCTGTGTCAGCCTACAGACTTATCCAGAACAGGCAAGATGTTAATTTTTATTAACGTCTTTTCAGAAAGCTACTTAAAAGATCTGAACAATCACATTCTTATTTTTTATCTGTTTATTTTTGTCAATTTCAAGTTTGGTATCACCAAAAAAAAGCAACCTGTTGATTTGAGCTGGCAGACTCCAGACTCACATTTCACAGAGATGTTAAAACTGTGGACGTGCGTTTGTTTCTTTTTCTTTGGTTTCAAACACGACACGGTAATTAGCATCCATCCATGGCAAGTGTTGGCCTCACCGAGGAGAGGGAAAGTAAACAAGAGTGAAAAAAGGTTAGAAAATGTGAAAGCAACCATGAGAGGACATAGATGGATGCAAAGCCGCCTAATTTGTTTGACCCACTCTCTGGACAAATGAGAATGGATGGAGGGATTCCTGATGTCCCCATCAGAAGATGGATGAGTGTGCAGCTATGGCTTTAATTGATTGAAGACAGGAATTTAGTTAGGGATAATTGAATCATGGAAATCATTAAAAGCTCAAGTGCACAGGATAATTAGGGGAGCTAACCCGGTTCTAATCAACTCTCATCTTTAGAATGTGGAGTGAGGAGAAGCTTGTTATCCGGCGAGACTTCAGGTTTTATGGCAGAAGGTGCGAAACATCAAAGCTCAGTCTTTCCACGTTGAGGCACTTTGAAGCCCGACTTGGATCCTGTTTATTATGACACGGCTGCTCCGGTTTTAATGTTTCAACTCACTTTTGGCTAATTGGTTTCCAGGCTACAGATTCCCCGGGTCAGCCGGAGGTCGGGTTCTACTTCATTACTCCGTCCAGGGAAACGAGGAGCCTGATTAGTTTGGGCTCGACCCTGGGCTTTTCTCTTGACTAAATCTCTTCGCTGTTGCATCTCAGCAGAACCAGACTCGCTCAGAGGCGTTTGTGTGTGCGGATGCTTCAGAGCCTGCTGAGAACCAGTGTCTGTAGGGTCGGTGTCACTTCAGATGAAGTGCAGTTCTGATCGTTACCCATAGAAACTAAGTAACATGTACTGTAGCTGGTGGCTGTCACAGGATGCCATGGTAACAGCAGTGCCAAACAACAGGGGAGTTGAGAGGCTCGTTTACGAGCAGGTTCAAAGACAGGATGAGAGTTAAACAAGAGCATCTTCTTTGCCCTAAAGGTGAACGGTGGGCAATAATGTTTTTCTATCTGATGGAAAAAATTTTTATTAAACACTGGACTAAGTGGGGACATATCATGCTGATACTTGTTTAGTGTTTAACATCGTTTTGATGTGTACTTCGAATAAATAAGACATTTCTGCACTGCTACATAGTCGTAAACCCCTAGATTAAACCGGAATGGGCCGCTCTGAAAGATGGAGAGGGGGCGAGCAGTGAAGTGCCTCATTTGGATGTAAAGAGACAGCATCAAAACGAGCTGATCTGCGGCACACCTCAGAAAAGAGGATGGTAACATTTAAAGTAAGGAGGAAATCAGACCAAAGCTTTGCAGTTCTACCTTACTTCGATCTCATCTGAAGGATTTAAATTTGAAAAAGAAGGATTTAAAAGCATGATATGTCTAAAACATTAATTCCTGGATAGGGATGCCCCGACCAGATACTCAGTATCGGTATTGGTGTTTTTGAAAATCGGGTAGAATCAGATTTAGTCATGTAATCGGGCTGATCCAGTTTTCGCAACAGTTTTCAGCATCATCACGCTTTACGACTGCCGTTAAGAAGTCAAGACGCACACTAGTATGCAACCATGTCCGCAGTGTGGGAACACTTTTCAATGGAAAACAATGATGCTGAAACTGCATCTTGCTAAATCTGCAAACTGGATGTTTCTCGTGGTGGGAACAGCAGGGCTCACTTTAAAACTACCATCCTTGTCACTTGGAAAGAAATAAAGACACAAAGATATCAGATCAGTATCGGAAAGACTAATCATTAAAAAAATCGGATTGTATCAGGAGCCAAAAAATCTGGATCGAGACATCCCTATTCCTGGGTGTGAATCTGAAAGTGATAAACTTTTAGAGGAAGTCCAATTCAAGATGACCACAACAACTTATCAATCTTCAACAAAAAGGGGCTACAGCTTGGCCAGTTTCACAAATACAGAGCTAAACACATACATTAACGTTAACGACGTGACTCGATCTGCATACTTTCATCTTCGCAACATTAACCGTCTCCGTCCTTCACTCACCCCCTGCTCCTCTGCCATCCTTGTTCACAGCCTAGTAACATCCAGGATCGACTACTGCAACTCTCTACCGTTTGGCCTCCCCAATAAATCCCTCCATAAACTACAGATGGTTCAGAACTCAGCCGCCCGTGTAATCACTCAAACCTCATCCTCTGCCCACATCACTCCAGTCCTACAACAGCTCCACTGGCTCCCAGTTAAATCCCACATCATCTTCAAAATTCTCCTACACACCTTCAAAGCTATCCACAATCTTTCACCTGCTTACCTGTCTGACCTCCTGAACATCTCCACACCCTCCCTCTCTCTAAGATCTGCCTCCTCCCTCCAACTGTCAGTACCCCCTGCCCGCCTCAGCACCATGAGGAGCAGAGCTTTCAGCCGCTCTGCTCCGCAGCTCTGGAACTCACTACCCCACGGATTACGCAATACCATCTCTCTCTCTCTGTTTAAGACTGGCCTGAAGACACATCTTTTCAAATTAGCCTACTGTTAACTCCAGTCTTCAATATATGTCTGTTTTTGTTGTTCTCACTTCAATGTTTCTCCCCCACAACCCTATTGTTCAATTTGTCTACATTTTTGTATTTTATTATATGACTGTTCTGTACTTCACATTTCTGCTTCTCCCACACTACCCTTATCATTATATGTATCTACACTTTTTTTTCATTTTTACTTTTTTCTATTGTACAGCGTCCTTGGGTGTCCTGAAAGGCGCTTTATAAATAAAATGCATTATTATTATTATTATTATTATTATTAAACATTGTGGTAGTAGCTGAGAGTCATCTCCAACACATTGCCCAGGAGTTTTGCTCAAAACTTTTAGTCGACCCTGTTTCTTTACAGACGATACACATTCCTTCAGGAACTAGGCCTTTTAATCTTTACGTCGTGTTTGTCGTTCAGTTGGATTAAATTGGGCTTCATAGTATTTAAAGCGGCAGCCAGCAAAAGGGCTGGAGTGTTGAGGGTGGGGGGAGTAGGGGGGTTGATCAGTCTCCCCTAATGGTATAGGCCACCCGGAGTCAGTGACTTGTGGGTAAATCCGCCCCCCTCCACAAAAAAAAAAACCACCCCCTGCCAAGTAATGTCTCACCCAGGAGAATGGTGGAACGTGTGCAGCGGGTGGGGTTGACGGTGATGCTATGACCCGCACTCCCCAAACACTGGAATGTGCACCAAACATGTACGGAGAGACGTGTCCAGCTGTTTGTCGTAAAAGCAACCAGGCGTACGCCAGGTGAGCTGGAACATGTCGTCTTGCTTACCTGCATGTTTTTACCCAGCAGCTCTAGTAAACTTCCACAACCCTTTAGGAATTTCATATTTTCTGCATTTCCCTTCCTTTGTGTTTAGTTTTTTTTATATCCCGAGAATTAAATAGATTTCCAAATCAACAAGCTGCCGCTGCAGAGCCTCTCTGCGTGCAGTTTCAGCCCTGACGTCAACTCAAACCAAATCGATTCCAGAGGTCATTTTTCCTTCCTTTATTTTCTCTTTCCTGTGCTCCAGCAGTCTTGCTCCGCTCGGTCCTGTAGGACCTCCGAAGGTTATCTATGGCAAGACTTTGAGTGTTTATGTTCTCTGTAAGAAAGGGAGGGAGGGAAAAGCAAGATCTGTCTCCACTTAGCAAAGCCTTGGCTCCTTCACAGGCTGGAAACCTTGGTGGACGAGAACGGAGGGCGTATGGATGGAGTTTAGGGAGAAACGTAAAGGGGGAGAAGAGGCACGTAGTAAAGCAAAAAATAATAATAATAAAACCATACAAACAAGGGTGCGTGTTGTGGGAGAGGAAGACGGCTCGGGAAGGCAGGCCATGCAGCTGGGAGCCTCCACAGACACACACTTCTGTCTAAGCAGCTTTCCTCTCAGGGCAGGGTTGCAGCGGGTCACGGCGGGATTACACTTTTGGCAAACAAGAGGGAGCTCCACTCTCTCAAAGCAATGCATGACTCCCTCATGACTTCTCAGCAGCTGTAATAAAGCCAAGGCAGCCTGAACCTACAAACAAAAAAGCTAACACGCTATTGATCGACAGTGGCCAAGTTTCGCGAGGATGTGTCGAAAGGTCGACACCGTGCAGACAGCTCGGCCCGGGGTGAAGGGCCGTTATTGGGATGAGGGAGGGGAAAAAAAACAACTCAGGCTTTTGGTCTCAACGCAGAAATTTCTCACTTAGCTGGCAAAACTGTCAGCAACAGGAGGGGAGTTATTGTTATTCAGCAAATAAATACAAACGATGTAATGTACCCCCCACTTCTTCCAAAAAAAAAAAAAAATCCAAATGAGGCTTTTCTATCCTTTCGATCAATAGCCTTCCCCTGCAGTGCCTCAATGTCTCTTAACTTCCTAATCAACACTTCCACTCGTAGGGAGGTCGGCTGAGCAGGAGCACGGTGCCCCGAGCTCTGCTTTGAACTTAATTAAGCAGCTTTAAACACAGCCGAAAAGATTCATTAATACGCGGGCAAGATGAGCAGCTAGATGAGAACATCGCGCCACAACGGAAGAGATTGGAGCTTCGTA
This sequence comes from Austrofundulus limnaeus, assembly GCF_001266775.1. Classification (NCBI taxonomy): domain Eukaryota; kingdom Metazoa; phylum Chordata; class Actinopteri; order Cyprinodontiformes; family Rivulidae; genus Austrofundulus; species Austrofundulus limnaeus. Next base: position 27,751 of record NW_013953264.1, read on the forward strand.
TGGCTGTTGAACCCACTTGGGTCAAAGCTGAGGGCGCGCTGATGGACGGTCCCGCGAGGACTAACCAAATCCTTCAGATTTGATAAGGGTTTGTCGGGAAAAAAAAAAAACCTCCTTTCCACCGCTTTAACCTCACACCAGCTATCTGAAACGTGGCAGGCGAGACAGTTGCTGAATAAATATCTGGGAGCGTCGACGCAAAAAGAAACGTGTGACGAGTGACAAAGGAAAGCGAGGTAAAGATGGAGGAGTGCACGCGTCTGGAAGGCTGCGGCGAGCCACCGGGGTGCTAGGAGGCAGGGCTAGTTAAAGGAGAGCTCCAGACCAAGGTGTTCCATAGCTCGGGGCCTAACGGTGATAAATGAGTCCCTTAATGTCGGCAAACACTTTATCTCTGCTTCATCTGTTTTCATTAGGCAGGGCCAACCTTTGGCTGGCCGAGAACGTGCTGTAACTTTCATTACTACAACACAGAGAGGGGAGGCAGAGGGACCTCCCATCGGTCTAATAAAAACACCAGCTAGACGCCATGACAGATCCTATTCCTTATTATTATAATGGCATGCTACTGTTATAAATTAGAGAACGCCACATCCCTCAGAGATGATGATCTACGCTTTTTCCCTAAACTCCAGTTGGTATAAAAGTTATCTGGTCCTGCTGCTGCAACTCTTTTGCGCTTTTTCTTCTTCTTCTTCTTATTTTTGAAATTTCTGACGGGTTTACTGAGAATGTGCCGACAACTTTGGGTTGGAGTTGGGGTTCCATGTAGGGTAGACTGAGTATATTTGAGACGTGTATAGTTGAGACACCATCAAAATCTTCTGTTTGCAGCAAGTGATTTTTGCTGTGCACATGTGTACTAGTGTCCTCTTTGGTAGTGGAAAATTTGAACACCCCGAAAAGTGCCACTCCAAAGATATCGACCAAAGTATTTCTTGGCAGGCTAGATTTTGATTTTACCATGTCCCTTCTACAGTTAATATATTATTGCCCTTATAGGACATCTAAATATAACTTGAATATATGCAAACATTATTTTTTTGTCCCCTAAAAGGTAACATATTTCATGACATCGTGGCATCAGAGAACATTACATAATCCAGTGAAATGTGCAACAGTCATCGGGGTACAGTTGAGTACCCGACAGTGGCAGCAATAGTTTACCGTATTTATTCATGTATAATACGATCTTGAGTATAACACGATCATCATTTTTTGAACTTAAAAAGCATGAAAATTCTAATTGCTAATAACCCGTGTATAATACTACCCCCCTACTTTATGGATGATTTTTAGGGTAAAATTTCTAGTATTATACATGAGTAAATACGTATGTTTATTCATTCATTTGAATTTAATAGACCTTAAATAAGCTATTATTTGAATGCAAACCATTCATATGAACTGTAGAACATTTAGTAATACCAATATATTACAAAAGCACATTAATAATCAACAAATTATTATGTATCTTTAAAATATTTAATTTGTTTAGCTGTTTTTTTTTACATTTTAACCTATGCTAGAGTCAATGTAAATAAAAGAAATGCATTATTAAAGTATTTAACACTGATAATTATTTTTATATACAGGTTATTACAATGGCAATGATTGACTTGTTAGCTTTCCAGCATTTTGAATGGTGTCTCGACTGTACCCTTACGGTTTGTATATGAGTACAATTGAGACAAAAAAACTTTTTTTGTTTTGATAATGAAAAATATAAACAACTTACGGCTATTATTTCTTGGTTATATTGCAGTTAACACATAAAATATGATTTATCATATGAAAAATATTTTCTTTTCGGTGTGTTTTTAGTGTCTTAACTTTTGTGTGGAAATGGGAAAAGCAAAAAACTGTCTCAACTGTCTCAGTCTACACTACGTCCTTTGAGTTTTGGAGAGCAGATATATTAATGTTGTTTGTTTGTGAGTGATGCAAAAATAAAAGTTTGAAACCACTGTCTTATGTTTAAAAATGATGGAGTTTTAATCATTTTTGGTTAAAATTTGTAAGATTCTGCACAATCTGTTAGCACTTATGTTAAGAATGACTGTCATCTACAACAAAGTGTAGCCTATCTGTAACATTTTTAAAGGGGTAATATCATGTAAAATCAACTTTTTTGAGTTTTATATCATGTTATAATGTTATACTCTCATAAAAAAAAAACAAGCCCAAAGCCTTGCTCTGACTCATTCATGCATGTTTGAGAAATCCTGCAGTGTTTTTAGGAAGCCATGCTGAGGAGCAAAACAACAGGTGGGGACCAGAAACGCCTCACAGAGCACACCCCCCACCCTACACCCTGCCCATGACTCCTGCAGGCTCTCAGCAGTAACAAAACAAACGAGTGAAAGTGAAAGTGAAACTTAAACTGTCTTCTGAGCTCCTCTACTTCTCACTCAGTGAAGCTCTTTACAGATTCAAAATACCTTTGAGGAAATTTATTTTCAGATGCCAAGTAAACGGCATCATAGCGCACGCGTGAAACAAACCACTCACGCGCGACCCCTGAAATTGATGGGACAGAAGTGGAAGGTGGTTCTTAAAGTGACAGAGGCCAATTTCAAGGCATTTAGAAGAGGAAGTGATGAGGAGAAGTTTATTTTCTATTTAAACATAAAAACAGCATTTTAATAACAACTAAAGGTGACATAGATACTTTATTACGGTATAGTATTTAAATATATGCCTGAGAAACACATAATATTGGCCCTTTAAGATAATTAACAGTGGTGGCCATTTTGAATTAATTTTTTTAGGTAGCTTCAGGTTGAAGTTTCTGCAACTTCAAGGACACTAATACCACCAATTCTGATGTCTGACTGGGAGATAAGGAAGATATTAAAGTAACTCCAATCAGGTTCATTTATTTGCCTTGATGTATTCTAACGTGCTCTGTCTAAAGTGAATCAAACTGCATTCTGCAGACCAGATATGCACAACCCCTGTGGCGACTCAGTCATGAGTAGCAAATGTCTGAGGTACTAAAAAGTTTATTTTTAAAGCACTAAATTTGAAAAGAAAATCTGATTGACCTGATTCAGCTTTGTGTGGATAAATGCTAGTGTGAGTATTCAACTATAGATTTCTATTTTAATAAAACTGCAAGAAAAGTAAAGTTTAACACCTCAGTCATGTAACTTTGTGCTTTTCAGGTTGTCACTTAGGGCCTGTTCTCAGTCTGACGTGAGGAATGCAGCTGTGTTTGTACTGTTGCAGTGTCTGGTGGCCTCTTTGCTCATGGTAATACCTTTGAGTGTATTATGTTTATGTATTATAATCATGTACAACATGACTTGAGCTTCCAGAAAATTTCCCTTAAATCACTGTAGCTTACAAAAAGGAAAATGAGAGCTGCACTGCAACTTCATTTTAGTTGATACTTTCAAAAGCGAATGCAGTTCTAGCCCCGAAATAAAAATCTATTCAAAAGTTCCTTGAAGTTATAGCTGTTTAAAAAAATAATATCATGTCTGAGTGTGTTTGGAACTGTTAGGACCTGCTGGTTAGGAACCACAATCAGAACACAGCCTGATGTCTTATCCAGATTAAGTTGTTCACAGAACCATAATGTTTTATATTATTTTCCCCGCTCTAAACTTTTATCCAGGCTCTCTCCAAAAACTTATATTTGAAACAATCCAACATCATTCTGAGTGAATGTATAAGAAAATAAGGCGAGGGAAGGTGGATCTGAACCTTTATTAGAAACCTGTCCTTTGACACAAGGTTCTGGGTCTGGACAAACAATATCTTACCTGTTGTAGATAATAGGTGCACGATAACTATCCCTTCATCAGGGAATTATGATGTCATACTTATCGGTCGGATATAACGAACAGAACCGCTAATTTATGTGCATGTATTCCAGCGTGGCAGTAAGTGTGCTTATTTATTTTTATCCATTTTGGTCAAGCCACTCCCTGTCCTGCCTGAGACCTGCACAACATTCGAGTGGCGTCGGAGAACTTTGGTGGTCCAGTGGTATGGGGGATATTTTCCTGGCACACTTTGGACCCATTAGTACCGATTGAACATTGTGTCAACACCACAACCTACCTGAGTATTGTTGCTGATCATGTCCATCCCTTTATGACTACAGTGCACCATCTCCTGATGGCTACTTCCAGCAGGATAATGCGCCATGTCATAAAGCTGGAATCATCTCAGACTGGTTTCTTGAACATGACAATGAGTTCACTGTACTCAAATGGCCTCCACAGTCACCAGATCTCAATCCAATAGAGCATCTTTGGGATGTGGTGGAACGGGAGATTCGCATCATGGATGTGCAGCCGACAAATCTGCAGCAACTGTGTGATGCCATCATGTCAACATAGACCAGACTCTCTGAGGAATGCTTCCAGCACCTTGTTGAATCTATGCCACGAAGAATTGAGGCAGTTCTGAAGGCAAAATGGGGTCCAGCTCGGTAGCAAGGTGTACCTAATAAAGTGCCTGTGATTGTATATGTACTTTGAATTTAACTCAAGTTAGTGCATTATCTGTTTTGAACATGTGGAATGCACTCTCTCTCTATTTGCACATATTTGTTTTGAATCAGAGATCAATTTTAAAGGTCTTATTTTAATAATTAATGTGCCATATTGAATTAATGTTTATTTGATATATTTTAGGAGATGTTTGCTTGCTAAGAGTTTATTTAAAATAATTTAAATTACAGAGTCATGAACCTCGGTTTGAAAAAAACAGCATTTCATTCTGACTGGACTGATGCACTAAAACTAAATTAACTTGTTGTCTTCAGCAACACATTAGTTGTTTAAGGAAAAGTTAAAGCCATCACTGAAGAGTAACCAGAGAAAAAAGACACAAACACAATATCTTATGTAAGCTTTACTTTCAAATCCTGTTACATTTAGATCTGGCAAGTTGAACATAAAATAATGCCAAAGAAAAACAAATACAAACAAGGAAAAATAAAAGTACAAATGATCTATTTACCAGTTATCGTCACAACCCTGTACAGCCTTTAACAATGGAGTAATAAAAAAAAGCTTTGTACAGCACATACCAATCTTTTCCAAGTGCCAAAAGTTAAGATAGTTGAGCCACTTTTTTTTCCTCTCATTCTAATCATAAAATACAGCCAAACTTAAAGCTAACGGACTGTGGACAGTGCAGTGAGATGCTGACAAAAACGCAACCGAGGGAGTTCGCTTGAAACGCAATTAAGTGCTGAAGGACCGGGGAGAGGAACGTATCATGCATACTGTGAAGTGCAGAAAAGGTAGTCAAGCTCAAAGAAAAGTCCTTGTGCTGCGTCCGACTGGGCAAAAACAAAACAGGATAAGTGCTCGAGATCAGTTTTTCTATAGATTAGAGCCCTGTTACCTTTTAAAAAACGCTCAACCTAATGGGGGACATATAGAAGTGCAGCCATTCGTGATTATTAAAAGGCAGACATTTGAGAAAAAGCAGACACATTCTCTCTCCTTTTTTTAATTTTTATAATTGTTTTATGTTTTTTTAAATTATTGGACCCTGACAATTAGTTTGACTCATTCTCAGAAGTCTCAGGTGGTTTCCTTCCACCAAGTGGCACTAGAGTATAAAAGATAACAAAGATAGTAGAGAAAGTGTGTGTGTGTGTGTGGAGGGGATTCATGCCAGACTAGAGCTAAAAACGTTTAAACAAACAGCCATGTTAAAGAGGATGGGGATGCGGGGCAGGCAGAGCAGGACGTGACGGATTCAATCCTAACATCACTTCCTGTGGCGAGTCACAATTTGGTCTCAACAATTCAGAATTTCAGTCCAATCAATGTTTTTCATGGTTAACAAGAAACAAATAAAAATAAAAAGAAGTTCAAGAGTTCATTTTAGGACAACGCATCAATAGTACAAAAGCAAAAAATTTGTATTTAAAAAAAACATTACAATAGGGGATTTTGGCTTGAAGACCACTTAGGAACACAAGCACAATCAATAACAAATAAAGCCTTCTTTAAAAAAAAAAAGTAAATATCAAATGCCTCCATTACGCTGCCTGATCTCGCAAAACGTCTTTTTCAGCATTTTACGGATAAATAGATATTCTCATAATCAAAAAGTGCAGCACTGTGCAAAACTGGCTAAAACAATTTAGCCTGGGACCTTTAGTTCCCAGGAGGGAGGAGAGCTTGACTTCTACTGTCTAATTCCTGCTATTTGTGTTCATTGACTTTCTCTGATTTCACAGAGGCAGACCCTTTTTACACCATCAGAAATGACCAGAAACTAAATAAAAAAAAAAAAATAATAATAATAAAAAGGGGAGGGGTGTAAATAACTGCTAATCCGTTTAAATTGGTGGATCTACGCTTCTACTTAGAATAAAAAATGAAAAAAGAAAGGTTTAAGTGCTTTTGGTTTAAAGAGTAATAATATTAAGTGCAATTAAAATAAAATGAAAATAATAAAGTTGACAGAAGGGGAGGAGGTGGTGGGGACAAACTAGACAAAAAAAAAAAAAAAAAAACAGTACCATGTTTGCCTGCCTAACAGAAGCCAGTGTCACTGAACACAACTGCTGTACAAACTCATGGCTTCACTTCATCATTGCACCTTCAGGAGCTTCTTTTTCTCACGGCTTCTCTACGAATGTTAGTAAAAAATGTTTCATATGCTGCAAAAGGCTCAGTAAAAAACAAAAACAAACAAAAAAATAAAACAGTGAACATAAAAACAAATGAAACACAAAAATAAAAAGACACAGAAAGGCCACCAAACACTACCTTCCCCATCTTTAACCTGCACTAAAGATGTCCCTGTTCGCACTTCTGTATCGCATCTTTACATGTACATAAACAAAAATACATTCATTCAAGTCATTTGGGAACAGGTTTTTTTTTTTTCTTCTTTTGTACATAAAAATTACAAAAAGCTCCAAAAAGCACCATTGAATCGGCCTGTGGTGACTTGACTGTGGGCAGCTCGCTGACCCAGAGCAGGTCACCTCCACAAAAACATCTCATATATCTCTTCTGTGTATGGGAGCGTGAGCCGTAGTTCTGCATATGATGCTGTGCTGATATCAATCTAGTCTCAGATAAAAAGGAGGAAAAAAAAGTTCCATGTGGTCACATATTAATTGTCTGTAACAGGGAACCCCCAACTGCCGGGCTGCAAAATATTTCTTACAGGCCAAAAAAAAAAAAAAAAAAAACAAACAAAAAAAAAAAGCATTTTGTACCGTACTGACACCGTCTGTGTGGCTGCATCGTCTCTAACAGGAGTCGAGGGGAAGAGAATCTGCAAATTTGTAACATTACTTGAGATTGTGGACAATTATTTTTAGGCTTGAGTATTTTTTCTTTTAAGATAATGTTGCGCGTATCGTTCAGGTATTCCATTTATTTATTAAAGTTGGGGAGTTGAAATGATTTAAAGGACTCATATCGTGCAAAATCCACTTTTTTTAGCCATTAATTGCATTTTATTGTGTACTTGGTGTTTCTAGGAGTGCAGAAAATTTGAATTTAGTGTCTCCCAGTGCTTTTTGTATATCTTTATATTTAGTTTTAATCACATTTTTCAAACAGTTCAGTTTTCTGAACTATTTAGTCACAGAATTGGCGAGGGAATTGCTAAATAAGATCTGACCAACTTCAATTTCATTGTCTTCATTTGACTCTGGATGAACAAGTCTTCCCCTGTTGGCATCTTTTAATGAATTTGTAAATAAAAGATTTCTGAATGAATGAATGATACTTTAATGATCCCGTGAAGGGTAATTACAATTCTGTGCCGCTATATAGTCGTAAACCATTCTATCAAGCTACAATGAACTGCTCTGGAAGCTGAAGGGGGGACGGGGGCGTGAAGCGCCTCGTTTCTATTTAAATAGCACCAAAAGGAGATGCTTTGAGATACACTTCAGAAAAATAATAAAATAAAATAAGTAGGAATTTAAACCAAAGCATTGCAATTCCACTTAATATAGAAGATTTAAAAGCATGACATGTCTCCTTTAACTGAAAAACTAAAATAAAAAAACAAACAAAAAAAAAAACAGTGGTGCTACTTCCAATTCATTTATTCATTACTGTTTATATTTTTGAACTACTTATTGTCCCCCTCAGTTAGAAAAACAAAAAATATTAACGTTTAGAACAATAAACTTAAATCAGGTGTTTAATATAAACCAAAACGTGGCATTAAAGAGATAATTATGTTTTAGATACGTGTTGTGAAAAATCACCAAGTTGTGTTTCCTGCCCTGCAAGGAAAATATGATATTTACATAAAGTCACAGCGACTGAGATTAAAATATTGTGCGTATGGATTGATGTGCTTTTAAGCTGTGCTAAACATCCTAAACAAACTGATGTCCGGAAATGCTTTTTGTGGTAGAATGTACAGTTATTTGTTAGCATGAAACCAGTTTGCTGCGAAAGGGGGAAAAATAAAATAAAAATAAATAAATAAAAAAGTAGTTGGGGAGCCCCGGTTAGTACGATTTCATTGCTTATTCATCTGTGAGTGCAAATGTGTCTGCAAGACTTTGCATTTCTATTTAGATTATCTGATAATAAATGTCTCTTTGCTCGTGTGATAGTTCAGATCGGGCATTTTCCATATTTACATCATCACAGCTTATTGTCTGATCTTAAAAAAACAAACAACAGAATTATCTTTAGACTCTGAGACAGAATTGAGATCAGTCGACAGCAACGCAAACACGCTTTCACCATCATACAAATAAAAACTAAACAAACAACTTAAATCAAAAAGATGAGAGAAAGTAAGGGGAGGGCTACAAAACTATGTACAAGTTTGATAAATAATTAAGTGCATGGTCTGAGGCATCGCTTTGGAAACGTGACCTTTTTCGATGAAAAGCGTTCGGCTTCATTGGTTGTGTCCACATTGCACCGCTAACACTTTCAGGATCTCTCCAAATTCAGCTTCCTAATGACGTCAAAGCTGGCTGAAACACAGAAACTGTCATGCTATTTCAATGCATCATAGCAAAGGACAAAAAACGCACTAAAATATAGCATTTGCAAAGTTTGTTTTGTCTTTTTCAAAATTTCATCTTGTCAAAAGACTAAAGAAAAAGAACAAAAAAAATTCTATAAAACTGAGATCAGTTAGTTTCATAAGATAAAGCGACTGGCTCCAGGTCATTCAGAGGCTTACAAACAGAAAATAAAAAATGGATAATAGAGTCTAGTACTTGTAGTAGTAATAATTCAATTGATAGAACTGATAAGAAAAGCAGCTTTTTGATATAAATGCATTTTAGCATGTACAGCGTTTTTCTCTTATAAACATTTTTTTGTTTGTTTTCTTTAATATGTCTGTCTGGTCCAGCTTATTCTGCTGGTCTGATTGGAAAAGACGTTGCTCCCACTGCAGCGGTCAAGAGTCATCCACGCCACTGTCCAGGAGGGGCAGGGAGGGGGAGGTCAGACAGTTTTGGCCCTCTCCATCAGTCCCAGGTAAGCCAGGAAGGAGTGTTTGTGGGAGGCGGGCGACGGGGACGCCGGCTTGGAGGAGACGATGAGAGGAGGCCGCCGCCTGGAGTGGAGGTGCGAGTGGAATGTGGAGCGGCTGCTGTGGGTGAACAGGGTGGTGAGGGGGATCAGGTGGGCCTGCTCGCAGACCCTGTACTGCTCCAACATGTGGCGGGAGGAGGGAGGGAAGAGGGAGGGGCTGGCGCTGCTGAGGGCGCCGCGGCCTTTAATGGCGTCGCCGCGCGGCGGGCTGGTGGGGTCTGACAGGCGGGACTTGCCCAGCGTGAGCGACAAAGCGACAGACTGGAGCGCCTGAGACGCCGTTAGGCTCATGAGGGGGCTGCTGCTCCCGCTCCCTCCACTGCTGCCTCCTCTGCTGAAGAGGAAGCTCTCCTGGCTCCTCAGCAGCAACGACGAACGCCTCGGTGACATGCCTTCCGGAGGCTTCTCTCCTCCCGCCTCCTCCTCGTCCTTCTCCTCCCCTCCTCCCAGGCCTCCTTCCAGCGGCCCCGCCCCTCCGCTCTGGTGTTTCTTGAGGTGGCGGCTAAAGACAAACGGGTGTGTCGTGGTGAAAGGGCACTCTTGGCAGCCGAAAGTCTGGCGCGGCGCGTGCTTCAGCTTCTTGTGCAGGTTGAGGTTGTCCTTGCGCTTGCAGCTGTAGGCGCAGCGGTCGCAGTGGAAGGGCCGCTCGCCCGTGTGCACGCGCACGTGCTCGATGAGCTTGTTGGCCGTCTTGGACAGGTAGCCGCACTGCTCGCACTTGTAGTGGTTGCCGAGGCGGTGGCCCCGCATGTGCGCCTCCAGCGAGGCCTGGTCCGCCCACAGTCCCTGGCAGATGCGGCAGCGGTACTCCATCTTGCAGTGCGTCTTCAGGTGGCACTCCATGGCCACCGGACGGTTGGTGGAGTAGATGCAGAAAGGGCACCTGGGCGACACAACGAGGAGGGAGGACACGACACACACGGAAGCAGAAGACAGTTGAAAGGAAAGTGCAAACGTTTCCAACCATGTAACACACCTTGACATCCAGAAACACAAAACAATGAGGAGGAGGAGGAGGACAGATAAAGGACTGGACAATGCAAAGTTGTGTGTACGCATGGTGATTATGTGTGGCGTTTTAATGGTAGAAGTGCTGAGGTGATCAGATATAGGTGTGTGTGTGTGTGCGTGTGTGGGAGCAGGAGGTGACAAGCTGGAGGAAAGATCGGAGCAGTAGGACATGAAGGGAAATGAAGGAATGAGTGGCACTTACATTTAAATAGCACCTTTCATCTGCTCTGGGCCCCAAAGCGCTTCACAAACCCTGCAGAACAGAATCACCTCAGAAAAACCTCGAAATATCAAGGCCCTCTCTCTCCCTCTCAGCTACATATGGAGAAACACTTCACATCGCACACGTCCGTCACACTCCTTTTTTGTCCAATTTCAGCTACCTTTGAAAGGAAATTTAAGGATTCGCATAGATGAATAAACGGCTTCAAAACTGGCAAAATTTAAAGTGTGACCCACAAGACATAAATTTAATTTATAACAGGGTTCCTACAGTTTAAAGCAAGTTAAATTCAAGACTTTTTAAGACTTTTTAATGCCAAGTGAAATTAAATTCAAGACCAATTTCATAACAAACACAAACGACAAAAAAATAAAAACTGGCAGAAACTCATGAATCAAAGTATTTTTGGTTGAAGTATTCAAATATTGCTAATAGACCAAGTGTTTTTATTCATATCTAACTACAGCAGAAACGTTCTTAGCAGTCAGTTTTAAACTTAAATTAATTTCAGGAAATCCTCTAACAACCAAAAATGTGTAGTTTTAGGACCCACACTATTCGCTGTAGATGAAACCTTAAAGTTTGACATCAAATTTTTGTAAGAAAAGTGAATACATTTTTGGAAAACAACATTAACATGTTGCAAAACAAATTTCACACAGCTCAGATGAAGGGTTGTTGAGATATTTGCATGTGAATAACAGGAAGTGATGTCAAAGGGGAATGTCTGCATGTGAATATTTAAAAAAAAATTTTGTCCATTTTAATTTGAGATGAATTACAATCATCCTATTTACAATGTGTTACTTTTAAGACTTCTGATAGATTGATTCAAGACATTTTAAGGCTAATTAAGGCCTTATTTTTGGATTGATGAATTCAATGTCCTTTTTTCAAGACTTAAGGTTCTGCAGGAACCCTGTATAAAAAGGTTTTTATTACTCATTCCAGTCTTTCTCCTTTGAACGAATGTTACAAAAAATAAATAATCTGTCTTCATTAAACATTTACACCAGACAGAATAAACAGTTTAAGATTTCTTTACATTCATTTAGCCCACACTACAACTGAGTCAAGTTAAAAGAGGGGCTTTATTGTGTGCACGTGTTCTGTTTATCTGCTGGTTTTCTTTAAAGACAAACATCAGCAGGTTCCTACACTCATCCAGTGAGATGTGTTCACTTCCAGACAATTTGACATGCTGATACTGATGTCTGCACTGAAAAAAAATGTAGCACACAGATTGTTTTGTTCATGACGTGATGGAGGTGGTAGTCGTGATATTTAATGGTTCTGCACATGCACAGACTGGAGTCACCACTTAAACAAACAACAACAAAAAAAAAAAAAACTTGATTCGTGTTGCTTGGAATGATTCTTCACAGGGTCTCTGCAGCTTGTTCCATTTTGGCTATATGTTTATGATTAGGTTAAAATCAAACTCTGTCATCTGTTTGTGGTGTGTAGAGGTCAGCTGATGGGATTTTGTGTTAAGTTGAAAAGCCTGAAATGAGACATAGATGTGTCACAGTACAAGAAGGCAATAAAGGGGCTCGATGGACAGGGAGGCATCAGAAAACACTAAAACTAGACTGAATATTTAGAATAAATTAATGTAAATATTTACATATTGTACATAAGAAAGTCTAGATATTCTGTGTGTAAAAAAACCCTAAAAACGAAAACATTTTTGGCAAATATGACCGTTTTGCTTTGTTACAGAAGTGATTGAGATATTAGAGCTTATAGAGTGTGTGTGCTTGTTTCAGGGTCCTACCAACAGATTTTATATTTTATATACTCAGCTGTATTGTATACAGAGACAAGTGTCTGTCTTTGGGCGGGGAAAGTAGCTCGCTGCAATATAGAATCCCGGAGATATTTTTCTTTGGCATGGCAGTTAGCTGTGGGCAGAGGAACAACAGACCCTGAGGGGAAGCCCATTTCCATCTCCTTTCTGCGCTCCCTTCTGTTCAGAACAGCCACTGCAGACCCACAGACCACTGCCTAATAAGTCAGACTTGCCAAGAGACGCTGTCAAGCAGCAGAACTGCAGCTTGTATCGTTTTCATTTCCTGGCAGCCGATAACGAACATAGGAGTGAGGTTAACTGATTAAAGCCACGCGGCGAAAATCGTCTTCGAACTGACCCTGCATCTGTGCTTCTGTCCAGTAAATCAGCATTTACAGGTGTCGTGTGTGTGTGTGTGTGTGTGTGTGTGTGTGTGTGTGTTTGTCTGGAATGCTGCTTATCCAGGCAATGTGGGATCAGTGCAGTTCGACGACAATGCTCAAATTCACATCAGTTTAAAGTTCAGATCTTTGTGTAATGATGGAGAGGTTAGGTACTGACTTCATTCCTCATTTAACTTAATGTTACACTTTTTATTTTAAGCTGAGGATTCTACAGGAAGTTAACTAGTAAAATAAATAAATAAATAAGCAAACCTACTGTGAAAACACAAGTTGGGTTTGCCACCAACATCAGGATCCTCTCAAAGTACAGAGAGTTTGTTTCCAGCTGCAGGTTTTAGTTTTCTTTCAACATGCGTCAATCACTGGGATTTTTTTCCCCCTCACGGCTGATTTTCATTTTAGATTTTTGTAAAGCTCTGACCCGCCAGTTCTAATTTCAGTGGATTCCAATGTCTCAAACATACATTTGTGTTTTTTTCCCTCATTTCTGGCGTAATTGAAAGTTTGACTGCGTGTGAAGCACCAAATCACAGATTGCGTCTCTGAAAAATATCTTCTAAGTTGTTAAACAGTTAGGTCTGTATAAATAAGATTAAACAAAAAACAGTATATCTAAAAACATGCCCACCTTTATAAAGAGATCTGTGATCTCAATGTGATTTGCCTCATTAAATAAAAGTAAATAAATATCTACTTTATAAGACAGATTAAAGTTTCTTAACAAATTTCATTTATTTCTTTTTCCAAGGAATATTATTGACAAAATGATTTTCGGTTAGATGTGTTAAAATGTTAAATAGTTAATCTTATTTTAACATGTGTGGCAACTTTGAGCTGAATAATTTTAACAGTTAAATTCTCAAGTATTCTGCATTTGTTCCCTGGTTGCTAATTATATCACATGTTCAGATGGCAGCTGAAACCCTCAGACAGGGTGAGCAGCAGACATCATTTCCATAGACTTTTCCATGGACTCTTGAATGTATTGTGATGCCTTTAACTTTTTTTTTAAACAACTGACTTTTTCACTTAACCACTTCCACAGCTAAAATGTACTTCAAACGAATAATATATTCAGGTAATTTCCTTCAGCATCGATGCATATTTACCCAAGCTGTGGTGTTTTTACTGACCAGACAACACAGTAAGCAGTTTTCTTCCTGCCACTTACCTATGACGAGAGGAAAAAAAAAAGTTTGACTCTCAAATCAATGATAACCACTTCTGGTCACCAGCTAATGAATTGGTGCATCCCTATTTTTTTAAATAGGGATGCACCAATTCATTAAGAGAAAACAATCAAATCTAGCCAGCACAGCCCTGATGATAACACGCTGAGTGGTTGTGTTTGTAGTGACTGGAGACGATGATGGAGGGGGAAGGAGCGGTGGAGTTAGGAATCTGTGTCTGTACTTGCTTTCCTTACTTGAGCCCTCCGGAGGGGACGGTGTGGCACTTCTTGTGCTCCAGCAGCTGCTCGGGTGTCTTGAGGAACTTGTGGCAAACGTCGCACTCAAACATTCGGGTGATGAGGTGGATCTGGAGGTGGCGTTCGTACATGCCGCGCATCTTGCACACAAAGTTGCAGAACACGCACTCGAAATCTGAGGAGAGCGGCGGAAGAGGGGGCGGGGTTAAAACCGGGTTGACTGGACGGAAACATAACCCTCGTGACTTCAAATACTTTTCATGTGTGAAATCGGAGCACTATGTGAAGTTTCTTTATAAAAAGAAAAAAACAACAACAACAACATAATAAGGTAATCCTACTCAGTTTGAGCCCGGTCACAAACACAATTAAGTAAATTAAATTAACACATTCTCCTGTCGTTTCTGGACTCATCTGTAGCGTTCTGTAACACTTCCACATTAACATGACCAGGCCTTCTCGAGCACCGTCATGAGTGCTCCAAATGTAGTAAAAACGGGTTTAACGCACTTTTAAAATGATGCTCTTCATCAGCTGCTGGTATTAACAAGGAGTCATGAGCTTAAATCTTTTTGCCAAAGCTTTCACAGCACATTTCTTTTTATCTGCCACTTCCTGACTGCTTTAAATCGGACAGGAAGGAAAAGGCTGCATACTTCAACAATCTAAATGTTTGACCACCAATTCAAATCAGACTAAAGCTCTTCCAGACTGAACCGTTTGAAAGGTTAGACGATCAATAAATAATACCCCAAGATGCTGGTAAATCTTTGTGGCATGTGTCGTCACGCATATTTGATGCTGCAGAGAAAAGTTTCAAACTGAACGCCAAGATTTTGTGACAGAGGTGGTCTGGTTGCCAAAAGTCCCCCATACAAGTCCTTGCCTTTGTCCGACTTGTCCTCAGTTCCTGATCCTGAGTGACTTCCAGAGCTGGTCTGGCTGCCTGCGGAGGAGGGCGGGGCTAGCAGGTTCTTGAGTTCTTCATTACCGTGGGTGACGTCTCCACCCTCGGAGCTGTTGAGCGAATCGCTGAGGGCCGAGAGAGACGATGAGGTGCTCTTGGTCTCGCTGAGGGGACTTCTTGAGTTCAGACCTGGACACAACAGCAGAAAAAAAGACTTTTTTTTAACAACATGGCGGTAAAGTGATATTGAGTACTGATGGTGGGGATCCAAATTTTAATTCTAAACAGAGATATTTGAAGATGCATTTCCAAAAGCTCTGAGCCGCGTGTTTGGAAGGAAAATCCAATCCTGGTGGCTGCCTTTGTTATCTGCATGCGTACACTCCCCGACGTGCACACAGGCAGAATAAAAGCAGGCAGTCTGAACTGAGAGTCCCCGCTGCCAGTCCAATCAAGATGCAGTGTGCTTTTATTGATCCTCTTCTCTAAGTCCACAATTCACTGCAAAGAGACGGGGAATTAGAAAGAGGAGGGGGGCAGCAGGGAGGGCCGAGGAGCACGGGTCATGGCCGAAGGATCTAAGATGGCGGGAGCATCTCAGGGCACGGCTCAACAAAGGGCATTCACTGGAGAGGGAGTGAATGGAGGGAGGAAAAAAAAAGCCTGCATAGGTCTTAAAAAGATTGACCTATCTTTTTAATACACGCACATACAAACGGGGAAAGCCTATACGGCTGTACGAATGCAGCGGGTCTGCTCTTTCAAACAGGGAAATTATTCTGAAATGGAAGATAAATAAATCGATCAAATCTATATATACCAGAGCTGCTCACAGCAGGGTCTCTGCAGCCTTTTTAATAAAGAAATGAACCAACCTTTGCAGCTGGCTTTATCATCTACTTGCTTTTTCTTACATCTATTCTAAAAGGCTACTGGCAAAACAAAAAGGCTGGGGAAGAAAAAAAATACAAAACATGCTTCTCTGGCCCAGTGGACTTAATTTTAAAACACACTTTTAATCAAACGGCTTTCTTTGTGACTTTCGTGATGTTAGAAAAACCATTACGAATGAGCGTTTGGCTGCTGAACTCTGCCCTCTGTCCTAACCTCAGTCTTAGGTGAAACTTTAAGCACTTCCCTAAACTCAAGACCCTGACAGCTCAATAAAATCTTCACGAGGAAGGCAGCGTAATCGTTTACAGAGCTACCGCATCTCTAAAGTCACACGTTTGTGGGGGAGCGTCCATCTTGTGCGAGACAAAGATAAACGCCACACCAGGCTGAGAGACTTAAAAGTTGACCACAGTGGCATCGTAAAGCCAGCCTGTCTCTAAAGGACCTGAGGTCTATTGATTTTTCTTCTCTCCCCCCCATAGGCACGATAAGGGCCAACCTTCTCAGATAAACAAGGCCATCGTGGCCTTTGAAAGACCCTTCAGCCGTCTGGGCTGGACGATCCCACCCACCGACGCAACCACACACACATACACACAACGAAACGCAGGAAAAACGACATGTTAGGTTCAGTGGAAGAAAAAAAAACGTCCTCAATAAACTGAACAAAGCTGTTTTAGACAAAACGCTGATATCGACAAACGGGGACTGAAAGAGGGTCGATTAGAGGAGGCCTGTTTGTGAAACAGTTCTCCTGCTCTTCTGGCCCCGACTCCTCTAAACCGGTCTGACTTTGTGTTTATAATTTATTTTATTTCCCCCTCGCACATACCATGCTTTGATTTGAATGTAAGAATTGAACCAAATAAAACAGAATATAATTGAGTATCAGCAGGCGTGAAAACATTTTTTTGATTTAAATCTCTCTATGCAGATGCTGAACTTGTTGGGAATGTGACGAGTCTTTTTTCCATGTTTTCTCCCAACTTCCCTGAAACGAAACAGCTACTTTAAGGATGAGGTCTTCCATGTTCAGATTTAGTGTTTATAGCTGTGCTGCAAAATATCTGGGTTGCACGGGTATAAAACCAGAAACTCACTTCTTTTTTTCAGTCTAAATCCTTTGTGTCCGAGTACTGAATCAAAACAACAGAATATGTGTTACTGTCAAAATAGACTGCACTGCATTTCTATTCTGAGACCTAAATGAGAGCCACAATGTGTAAGCTACCACCCACTCTTACATGACCGAGTGAAACTTTAAGAAAAAAAGCAATTTATTTTGAAGTGTCCGACCAAACGTTTCTATCCAGCACTGAAGAAAGACTCCAGATCAAATAAAATGAAACCGTTGCATAAAAGCTGAGTTTTTCACACCAAATTTATTCTGAGAATGAAGAAAATAAGAGTTTCGAGCGAGCTGTAAGACGTTTGCGTGTCACTCTACCTGCGTGTCCAGCATGGATGTGGCTCTTCATGTCGTTCTCCTCCATGCAGACGTAGTCACAGACGCTGCAGCAGAGTGAGAACATCCACTGCTCCTTATCCACATGAAGCGACATGTGGCTGACAAACTGGGCATTCAGCTCCGTCTGGAAACCACACACATGGCAGCTGGACACAGAACAGACAGACAGAGAGAGAGGGGGGGAGAAAAAAAAAGATGGTGAGAATGAGACGAGGGAGGCAGTCAGATTTAGTGTTATATTTTGCCTGCATAAATTAGCAAATGTATGCTGCGTCTACATTCCTTTTAGTTAGATAAAGATGACAGAGTGGAAAAAAGCTGCCATTTCTGAATCAAAGCAGAAAGCTGTTTTCAATCAAAGCCTGCAAAGTGCAGTTTTTGGGAAACTTATTTTCTTTGTTGCAAAGGGGTTAGATGAAAAGGCTCTAACAGCCATGTGTGTAAGTTATTGTTATAGTGTTGCGGTCAAACACGACAGGAGTAGTTTAGCTGTACGTAAAAACTGGAGACAGAAAATAAACAGTATGGCTGTTTGACAACTGACAGATCTAAATGTCACTGATTGGCTTTTTAATCATCGTGAGGCTTGTTCAACAATCCATAAAGGCATCATCTGAGAAAAATCACCAGCCTTTTTCAGACGATGTTTTTATGTGCATTAGATTAATAAGACGTGGACAGGAGTTCATCTGTTCACCTCAAAGTTGCCAAAAAGCTTCTTTTCTGTAACATCTGGAAAATCAGACATAGCTCAGCGATGTTTTCTTTAATAGTTATCACCAGTTATCTCATTAACAGGCATGACATCATTCATAAAGCATAGAGATAGAGGCAATAACTTCATCCAGGCTAAGCTAATGGCTAGCAAAAACTATGCCGGTTCGTTTATTATTAATTTTCAGTCTTAGAAAACAACTCTTATAATACTGATAATTTTCACTCCAGTGTGCTGTATTTAACAGTTTTTTTTGTAAGCCTGAAAAATGATGCAGTTCTTGTTTAACTAGCCATTAGCCTAGCCTGGAGAAAAATAATTAACTCTTTCTTCGTACGCTGTTATTCATGACTGGTAGAACAGCTGATAAGGTGGTAATTATTTAGAACAGAGGAGCACAAAGTGGGGCCCGCGGGCCAAATTTGGCCCACCAAGCCATTTGATTTGGCCCACCAACAGTTGCCAAAGTTACAAGGTTGTAACCTGTTATCCTATGTAGAAACACAGTATTTCCGTTGGTCAAATGACTATATAAAGGGGCTGCAGTGAAGGTAGTTTTCATTCATGGTGCTGACTTTAACTAAAAGGAAGGACTTTACTTTAAAAAGTATTTGTATTTCATGTATTGTATTACTGCATTTGGCCCACAGCCCTGGATAGATTTTCATTTTGGCCCTCTCGGGGAAAATGTTTGGGCACTCCTGATTTAGAACTATTAGACAGAACTTCACTTTAAACTTCACTGAACTACCCTTTAACATTGCCTTAATTCATTATGCTAAGCTAAACCTGTCCTCCCTGTTGCTTTTACTTTAAACACCATCAAAGTGTTGTAGTGGCAACTAATGACTTCATTTATCATCCAAACTTTATGCAAAAAGGCAAAAAAGTTTCATTTTAAATGAAAACGTTTCACTGTTTTTGTGAAGGTTTACAACTGACTGAGAGAAATAAAGAAATAAAACAGTGATAAAAACAGAATTACCCAGCATCAAAATAAAAAAAAGCTCTCATCATGTCTAATTCTAACAGATCTTGCGTCACCGTGAGCAGGTGTAGAGTTTGTGTGGCTCGTCAGCACCACCTGTAGTAGTACGGGCAGTTCTTGCGCTCAGCGGAGTCGGCCGTGACGGCGCTGACTATCTGCTCGGCGTCTGTGTTGACCAGCTTGACAGAGTGGATGGTCAGGTGCTGATTGAGGTTAGCCCTGCACTTGGCTGCGTAAGGACACAGGTGACACTTGTACTTCCTCTCTTCTGCAACACAACACACACACATACCCAAGACCCTGGTTAGTGTGAGCGTTTGCAAGGATGAGGTTTTGTTAAGTTGTGCTCAGCCTCTCAGGCTTAGCTGGACCCCGCCTAACCTTTGACTAGCCCCCAAATAATTGTAATTTCCTTTCATTCAAATCCTCACAAGACAGAAAACTTAACACAAATGTATGTCTACAACTAAGAGTTAAAACACGTGACCACAAACATAATTCACCACCTTTTTTAATGAGCAGTATAGAATTTATGCAAAAATGTGTATTCATTTTTTCTCATCACAAAACAAATTAACATAATATGTTTAACCCCCTTAAGCCCGCCCTCCTCAAAAAAACAGACACGAACGCACACATCATTTGCCCCAAGGACATGAAGCCAGGCAACCTTTATGTCGCCGGGGAAACCAAAAAGACCATCACACTGACATATGCCCCTGCTTCTGCTCTCTGTGGTGCGGCCAAGCTGTTCACAACCAACACTCTCAGATGGTGCGTGTGTGTGTCTGTAAAGTGCGCACCCAAAATGTGCGAGCATGTTCAATTGTGCGTGGGGATGGGTGGGGGTGTATTTTGTACACAGGTCTCCATTTGTGGAGCACAGTGATTTTGGTCTGTTATTTTATTATTTTGAGTGGGATGAATTTATTTTAAATACAGGTGCAAGCGCAGATAATTATTAGATTATTTTAACTAACAAGGACTGGGGGGGGGGGCAGCGGAAGATGGGACGGGGCCCGGATGGATCAATGGCGAATGAGGAGGGGCTGGGAAAGGAAACGCAGAGTAATCAGGTCACAAGGGAATGAGGACGCCTCACATTTCTGTGCGTGTGTGTGTGTGTGTGTGTGTGAGGGACTGAAAGAGGGAATCAGTTTGAGCAGCATTGGAATTACAAGTATGCGTGTATGTGTGTGCGCGTGTGTAGACGCTGTGTGGCATCCTTCAAGATGGCTAATTAGACGATAGTTTTCCCAGTGAGACTAATCATGATAGTAATCTCTTTAAAGGAAGGGTAATCTAGTCTGGTCAACCTTATTTACAGCGAGCAGCACGAACACAGCAGCTAACATCTGTGCTGCAGTGGTGCGACAACGATGTTTACCTGTGTGCAGGGACAGGTGTCTGGAAAGGGTCTGCTGTCGACCAAACACCTTGCCGCAGACCGGACAGGGGAAGAGCTGCTCGTGTAATCTCCACTGGGCGATTCCGTTCCCTGGCTCACCGTCATCCTTCTCTGAGTCTGAAACATACACAGATCACTGTACTAAAATACAAATACAAAAACGTTTGAGCTGAACGCTGCAGAGTTGCACAAACGTGAATCAAAACAATTCAACAGCTCTTTTTTGCAAAACAAAAACAGTATTTGTAAGAGTCTTACATGCTTTACACCATATCTCAACACAATAGACCAAGTGTGGAACAATTAATGTGTTGTATAACATATATGGAGCTTTATCATTAAACAAGTCCCTTACTTTGTAAAGCAATGCAATAGATTTAGCTAGTTTTATTCTTAAATTTATATGAGGTTTCCATATCAGTTTCTCATCAATAAAGAAACACCCAAAAACTTCACCTCACTGACTCTATTTATCACTACACCATCAACTCTAGATGGAATGTTAACAGTTCTTTGTCTCTATATCATATAATTAGTTTTATCCAAGTTTAATTATAATTTGTTTAGTTTAAACCAATCTTGTTTTTTCACAAATTCTGCTTGCAATTTCTCTAATATCAGTTCTATGTCTTTACCCAAACAAAAAAATGTTGTATAATCAGCAAACAAAACACATTTGAAGAGCCCTGACACATTAACCACATCATTTACATATAGGATAAACAATTTGGTCCAAGTACAGAACCCTGAGGAACTCCACATGTGATTTCATAGAGTTCAGATATTACATCATGTACTTGTATAAACTATTTCCTATTTTCCAAATAACTAGATATCCATTGTAATGCTGGTCCTCAAATCCCATATTTATTTAGTTTTTCATGTAAAGTGCTGTGGTCAATCATGTCGAATGCTTTCTTTAAATCAATATAAACACTGGCGCAATATTGTTTTTGGTCAATGGCATTTGTTATTTGATCTATCAGTTCCATGAGAGCCATTGGAGTAGAGTTATTGGCTCTAAATCTGTATTGACTGTTACTTAAAATCTCATTTTTAACAATAAATTGATTTAATCTGATTAAAGGTCATATATAGAAATATTAGTATTGTCTGCAAAAATGCTGGGTGCTAAATACATTTGCTGAAGAACCTGAAAGCTAAAAGAAGCACAACACTATCTAAAAGCAACGAAACACTAGCAAAATGCTAGCTAAAATTAGCAAAATAATAGCTAAAAGTAGCATAAGGATGGCTAAAAGCATCAGATATCAGAAATAGAGCATAGAATATAAAATACATATTTTTGAAGGAATTTAAGA
>NW_013953264.1:49926-60602 GCF_001266775.1 Austrofundulus limnaeus
GGGTGGGGGGGCATTTGTAAATAAAATTAAATACTCTGAAACCTAAATAGACCTGTCACAACAACAAAATTTTACTGGATGATAAATTGTCTCAGAAATTATTGCTATAAACGATAATATTGTTTGGAGATCAGTTTAAACTATTATGATATAACATCCCATGCTTACTGAAGTTTACATTAAAATTTGTGTAAAAGAAAAAAAAACATCTGTCTACAATCCCAAGGCCTCACCAGTTGTATGAAGGCATCAGAAAACTGAAGACGCTCCTCTGGCTAAATGCCTGTTCATGGGCTTTCATTCTACAGAGTTTAGGAGACCATACACCTGGAAAATACCTGACACCACTCCTCTCTACGCTAAGAAGTAAAAAAAAAGTGGGAGACATAAAGAAAACATAAAAGCAGGCAATTAAAACTATTGTCTTCATTTTATATCTTCCTCAATTTAATTTATCATTCAGTTAATTGATTTATTGTTAATTGTGACAGGTCTAAGCATAAATGTTACAAAAGTCATAGCACTCGTCTCCTGAATGAGCAAAACATTTTGAGGTGAGAACAACTAAACTAGCACAGAGTAAAAGTGCAAGGGTACCTAAAACACAGGAAAACTATAACGTGAATGCTGACTCAGCATTCACGTCATTATAAAACACATAGTAGTATCTATTAAAAAGCAAGGAAAATGGGTTTATTTATTAAAAGGTATGAAAAAAGGCTGAACTTGAATATTTTAGTTGTCAGTGAAAAGGCTGAACTGACTCACTCTTTGCTGATTTACGAACCCACAAGTCTGAAACATGTCTGCCACTATTTGACGGATGCTCCTTATCTAGCCTGCAGGTGGGATGCAGTTTAAATGTATTCTTAATGTCAACATCAGACAGCAGTCCTTTACTCTGAAGCCTGAAGCTAAGTATACCACTGTAGATCTCCTTACAGTATGCCACCGCCCTCCCTCCATCCAACCCTAAAGGAGGAAAAGAATGAGGCAGTTTGTGTGCAGATGCTTGAATAAACTCGGAAGAGCTGAAGATGCTGCTTTAAATAAACCCTCAGCCCTCTGAGGAGACTGTAGGGTATTACACAAAAAGAAAACATACTGTTCCTGGCTCTATTGTCCTGCACAACTTCTACGGATTAAATAAAGACTTTATTTTCCATCTAAACTGTTCAGGTAGCAGTCAGGCCTTGAACCAAAGTATATTAGAGAGGAAAGTGTGTTCTTTGAGTCACTTCAAAACAGTCGTTTCAAAAGAAGAGGTATTTATGGAGGTCTGAACACCTCCATAAGGAAAAGCAAGTAACTTTTTTTCCCAGCATTTGGGGGCAGGTTTTGTGGCAAGTGCTAAAGACCAGATGGTGTTGTGAGAAGACATTCAGCTGCTGTCGCACTGACTCACACAACCTTGAGCACTTTATTTATTTATTTATTTTTTCTGTCAACATACTTAACTTCCTTATAGCCCCCCCTAAAATGCAAACGACTGAATGCTGCAACGTACTTCACAGGAAGTGAAAAATTTGTTTCCTCTACTGGGGCTGCAATAGGGTTGGGCATTATAGTATCGTGTGCAATTAATCGTCAGAAAAACATTTATTGATTATTTTTTTGGCACTAGGGTTGGGCAATATTGGCAAAAAAATTATCATGATTAATTGTTTTATTTAGCCGATAACGATTCATTTGACGATTAATCCCCTGGAGTCCCTGAACACCCTTATGTCCTAGTCACATGACCAATTTAGTGGAAAAGATTTCCTCTTCATAAAAATCTTTTTTAAATTATGTCAAAATTACAGACTTCAGGCTACACATCAAATTTTTAATTGTGTTGACAGATAAATAAATTATAGAACTTTTTTTTAAATGTTTGTCATATTTGAAGCGAAGAGGAGCACCGAGTGGACTCTGCCTGATGGCATTAATCGTCAAGTGCCAAAAAATAACCGGTTAATGTTTTTCTGACGATTAATTGCACACAATGCGATTATGCCCAACCCTATTTGGCACTTGACAATTAATACGATTAATGCCATCAGTCAGTCCGCTCGGTGCTCCTCTCCGTTTCAAATATGACAAACATTAAAATAAGTTCTGTAATTTATTTATCTATCAACATAAATAAAAATTTGATGTTTAGCCTGAAGTCTGTAATTTTGACATAATTTGGAACAGATTTTTACAAAGAGCAAATCTTTCCCACTAAATTGGTCATGTGACTAGGACATAAGAGTGTCCAGGGACTCCAGGGGATTAATCGTCAAATTAATCGTTATCGGCTAAATACCACAATTAATCGTGATATTTTTTTCCCATATTGCCCAACACTTGGCTGCAAGAAATAAAATGGACATCACTTTGTTCTGGGATGTCCCGGTGTTCTTTGGAAGCCTGTCCTCGACACAACATCTGTGCAGAACTGTTCTCTCTGTGTGTCGTTAGTCACAAATCTGAAGTAGGAAAAGTAGGAATTTGAATATATCTGCTGGTGCGCAAGTTGGTACATTGGATAGTTTTGAGGAGCAGCTGGCTGAGGCAGTGAGGAAGTATGAAAATCTCAATCACTGGTGGGGGACAATCAGTCCTGCACCGGGAGCGCACTGTGACGACACGACGAGTGAAGTATGAAATATCCTGGCCAAAAACAAACTTTGTTCTTGACAACTCGAGAAAACAAGTATGTCTTGGTTCTTGCAGAGTTTTCTGACAAGCTTTAATTTATGTAGTGCGCTTTTTTTGTTAAACTGCTTTTATTTGTGTCACAACATCCTTTGAAGAACTGGGGGAGACTGGCAAAGCAAGTCAATAGTTATTTAAAATTTTCATTTTCAAAGTGAGGCAGTTGGTTTCCATTTGAAAATGATTTTAGTTATTCAACAAAAAGCAGAACAGAATGAGGGCAGGATGCAGTCAGACACATAAACTGTTACAATAAACAAATACAACTGTCATCCAGTTGCTTAAGAAGTGAAATACAGATTTTTTTTAATACTAAAATATTATTATTTTGATATAAAAAATTAGGTTGTGTGAACTGAAGAATTTGCAGATTATGGACTTCTTGTCCTCCCACAAACTAGGTTTTGATCAGAAAAAAACTTTAGTCCAAACTTCCCATCAAGTGCACGGCCTCGTTTTAAAACCCCAGTGTCTGAAAAGCTTATTGCAAAAAAGAGAATTAACTGTCCTGACTCAGAAGCTAGAAGATGACTTGGTCACTCGAGAGGATGAGGAGTCAGACAGCGAGAACTTAAAGCCATGACCCAGCAAACACACTGATTATTAAGCCAATTAGAGTGTATGGCCTTCAAGTGGTTAACAGTTTAATTAGTGCTGTTAGAGCAGAGAAGAGGGACGCAAACAAGTAATGAAGAAGTGAGCTAAACCCCAGACTGGACAGAAGAGACGGAAAACTCCTGAAGCCACGATGGAATCCCATAAACTCCTACTCAATTACTTTTTCTGGCTTAAAAGCAAATGCATTTTTCAGCTTCAGCGAGATGTATCTCTACAAACACAGAAACCAGTCATAATCCAGCAGTCATTTGGAACATCATTTACAAGCCACTTACTGTGTGCTCAAAGGAGCACAACCAAGACTGTTGAAGTAACAGTCTGAGATTACCTCATTAATCTTAAATTTACTTAAAAGTGCTAATTGGATTTATTTGACCGTTACATCGATGTTTGGATGAGTGGGTAATAAAAGAAATGGAGAATGGAAGAAAATAAAAGACAAACCAGGTGAAAACACAGAAAGGAGCAGAAGCTGGATGTAAAGCTTAAACACACAAGGGAAGGGCCCGGGCGAATTAACTTTCAGGACACTGTTGACACCCAGAAGCCAATCAGATTTTCATTAACTGGCAGAGGGACAGGCAAAGCTGGCACAAGCCAATTAACCTCTGGATCTCTCACTGTCGAAGAAACACGATGGGAAGAAGTTCTAGGGATGCCAGGGATGAGTGAGAGGGGGAGGAGGGGTGGGACGCCCTGGGCAGAGACTTCAGGTGGGAGAAATGCAGGAGTGTTAGGGAAAGGCCAGCTCAAGCACTGAACATGAAACAGGTAGAGCGGGCTTTACTACAGTATGTCTACATTAGTGTGGTGTGTTCGGGACAGGTTTGTTAATGCATGCACACATATGGTACATGTACGAATACTTAAAAATCGTTGCATTATCCATGGATTTTCAGAGTTTATTTATTTATTTATTTTTTTGGTGGGGGGATCCCATTGGGATACTGAGACAAGTTCAACATTGTGTGTTTTTGCAATAGAACACCTGATTCTGAGGAGAACCCTCAGATCTAAACTCATAAAGATAGTGTCATTAAATAAAATGTCCTGGCATAAAATCTTATTTACATTTTTAAAGCAAAAATGATGTGCTTCACTGTATTTACATGGAGTATGTAACGTATCTCATTGTACGCATGACTCTGTGTGTTCTTCACTGTAAGTTTGTGAGCATCATATGTCTCAGCAAGTATGACTGTGTGTGCGTGAATGTGTGTACATGTCTTTGTATTAATGCGTGGACACACAGTATTTAGACATACAGTACTATGCTTAGGAAGTATTGGTGTTGTGTGGACATTTGCCTGGCCCACAAAAAAAAAAACAAAAAACATTTGTGGTTAGGGGTGTCCCGATCCAATACTGATATCGGTCCGATATCAGCCAAAAAACGAGCATCGGATTTTATCGGCCTGCATAAAATTTCTCCGATAAAAGCACACCGATATAAGCAGTCCAATCCAGCAGTCCACTGACTCCGCTCCAGCTTCTGTATCCAGCAGCGCTTGGATCCAGCATGCAGATGTGACGTCCACATGATCACAACAACATGCTGCGCTAACAAGGTAGCAAGAAGTAGGAGCGATGTCGGCAGTACTTTCGATTTTCATCAAAAACACAGTTGAAGCTAAGTGCAAAGTTGTCATGCACAAGTTTTCTTTAGGTTAACAGAACCGTGTATGTTTTAAACCAGAGAGACAACCAGGCTCTACTCTCCACCCTGGCAGCAGCTATGTGATTCGGCTCGGTTCGGCTTTGGTCCAGTGTGTCTCTATTTCCAACCGCACACAGCTGTGCTGTTTCAGAACCTCCTCTCCGGTCCGGTCAGTTGTTCTTTAAGCGAGGATAGCACGCTTAAGGTTTTGACATCAGCAGAATGCTGCCCGTGGATTAGCTCTGGGATTGACGGACAGAAGAAAGGAGAGTGCAGCTTTCATTTTGGAATATGAGTGCAGAGCTAAAACTGTGCTCCCTGCAGGTGCAAGAGGCTAATCTCCACATGATGCTCGGACTGTAGAAAGTGAAAATGCAGCAGTAAGAAAGGTAGCTATCAATTTAATTAACGGACTAATTATTACTATTTATTTTTGCTCGTTATTAGAGTGATGTTTAATCTATTTACACACTTGTTTTAGTGAAGATTAAGTGCAATGATCACCTTGTTTTGGGCACAGCCAGTAAAATTGGAGCTGTGGACTCTTAACTTTGAACAGTTGGACAATAATGTGCAGTTTTGTTTTGTCCCACCGTAAAGCAGCACCAGGCTGATAGATAGTAAAAACAATAACTGGAGTGATTTTGAATTGTTATTTTACACTTTAAAAGTATATTTTGTTTTTATTAGGTTTTATTTTTCAGGGTCTTCTAATTTATTTTATTAAATTCAACAATGTTCTTCAGTTTAAAATGTATGTGAGCCATTGGTTAAAAATAAATGGGTCAGTTTTTCTCATACCTACACTTTTTCACTGTTTGACTTGATCAAGACTTTAAGATTTCACTCTACAAAACAGGTAGTGAAAAAGTTGTATTGGGACACCCCTACTTGTGGGTCAGGGGTTAGGTTTAGGACTAAGGTATGAATTGAATTTAGGTTAGGTTTAGGGTAGGCCTGTCGCGATAGACAATAAATCAATTAATTGCACGATAACTTTTTTTGAGGTCGGTAAAAAAAAGACGGCGATAAGTTTCATTTTCCTGCTTGTTTTTTTACTTCGTCTCTCTCCCTCTCTGTGCTCCGCTGCACAGGAGCTCAGCTGACTCCTCCCCTCCTGTTTTCTTAGTGTGGGAGGAGTCAACTCTCGCTTTAGCGTGATAGCTCGTTCCTAAAGAAACGCTTCAAAGCAGAACGCGGCTGCTGAAGTGTTGGGAGCACTAGAGCCTGGATTTCACTGCGGAGGGAGGGAGGGAGAGAGAGACGGAGTGAGACAGAGAGAGAGAGAGAGAGAAAGAGAGAAAGAGAGAGAGAGAAGGAGGAGAAGGGGTGGGGGCTGAAACTCCCCCAGACCCGCGACAAACTCGTCAAGACTTTACCTGTAGCTCCCAAAAATAACAGGAAACTTAAACGCACCATCTTTGTTTTAACCCTGTAGCTGTCCCAACAACTCATGAGGAAAACCCTGAACTGTCTGATTTCCTCCCCGCAGCGCTCTGCTTGTTTCCTCTGACTGTCCCCTCCTCACACACACACACATAGACATGTTTGTTCTTCTATCCTCATGGGGACTTTGCATTGACTTTCATTCATTTACCAGTATTTCCTATTACCATTTGACCCTAAACCTAGCCTAAACTTTACATGGGATGTGAACTGGGCTTATGTCCCCATAAGAAACAGTGGGTCCTCACCAGGCTGTGTAGTTTGCTTTATCTCTAAAGACACGCTGCTCTTTAATATTGTTTATTTACTGTCTTAGTTGTGTGTGTTGTTTAATTTATATTTTGTTATTCTTTGTTTTTTTTTATTCAAGTGCATTTTTTGTTAGAGACTGAGAGTCCACTTTGTTAAACATTCTTTTAAAATTAAAGTTTATTGATTTATTACACTTACATATTACGCTTTTATAATTATTAGTTGTAAAATGGTCACCAGGCAATATTATCGCTTATCGCAATAAATTTTGAGACAATTAATCGCCCAGCAAAATTTGTTATCGTGACAGGCCTAGTTTAGGGTCAGGGTTAGGCTGTAGAAATGAATGGAAATCAATGCAAAATCAACAGAAATATTAAGAGTCGTGTGTGTGATGCGTGTCTCACTGCATGTATGTGTCTAACAAGTGTCTCGCTACGCAGGAGTGTTTGTGTACTTCACTGTGTGTGTGCAACATTTGTCCCAACAGCTATATGTGTGTATGTGAGGCGTGTGTCTCACTGTATGTAAATGTATAATGTTTGTCTGTGTTTTCAATTAAGTTTTTATTAGCTTACTTGGCACAGGACATCATTACATCTTACAGTAACAGGAGAAAAGTAAAGTGGGGGATACAGGCTATGAAAATAATCACATCACAACACAAAACGGTGATACAAATATAGCAGCATCTGTTTGAAGGAGGAATTCTGATTCCTGAAGTATTCATTTACATCAAAATCAGGTGTGAAAGACCATAAGCAGAAAAAGTGATAATAATATGAATAAATATCAACTGTCAGCTTGCTGGTTGCCAGTCAGTGTAATATATGACCAAAAAGGTTTCCAGTTTGGCCAATTTGGTGCATTAGTACTGTCCTTGTTGTTTAATTTGTACAGCATACATTCATAAGAGGATATTTTAATCATTATGTTGACCCCTTATTTTACCTGTGGACTCTTTCCAGTTTTCCGGTGCCTAAGGATAACCCTAGCTGCTACTGATATTCCCATCATTACAACTGAAAACTTCTCTATTGATATATATATTAGATATTTGTGCTTTATCACCAAGTAAACATAGTTTTGGACAAAGTGGTACAGTTCTTCCCAGCCAATTACTCAGTATATGTACAATAAGTAACAGAAGGGTCTAATAACTGGACATTCCCAGAGACAATGTATCAAGTTACCTGCATCTCTTTTACACTTCCAGCATAGTGGGTCATCTTTAAGACCAACTCTATTCAATCTAATAAGTGTCCAGTAATATCTTTGCATAATCTTATATTGTGTGAGTTTAATGTTTGTCTGTAATATTAGTCTCACCGTGAAAAGCTGCCCTTGTAGAAGAACTGGCCTCTGCAGGGGAAGAGCTCTTGGAGCGTGAGTTAAAGGGTGATTGTCTGAAGCATTCGTCCAGGAACGAACTGAAACAGAGAGACGTGGTGATGTTACCAACACTCAAATACACACATATTTTGGTATTTTGTCTAAGAACCACATAGACTTTAACAAACTATGAAACAACTGAAAAACTGTCCTTTTTATACACATTTTTAAACACAAGAAGAATCCCTAACTTACCTATTTATTCCCACCATGTTACTGTCTTTGTGGTTGTTGGCTTTGCTTACTTTTTCTAGAAAATAACAGAAACAAACAGAGTAGCAGGATTAATACATGTTTAAAAGCAACAATTTTTGTTTCAATCTCTCTGTAAACATTTGACGACATTTCAAACGGCCCGATGGAGAGGAAGCAGGTTGCGGCTGTTCGAGGCTGCTGGGGGGTGGCTAAGGTTTAGTGAGAGGGCCTTCAGATTCAGCTCAGACTTCTACAGTCAGACTACTTTTTTTTCTGCTGAGGTCTGCTGTTGTCAACAAATATTCAGTCCAGCTGACAGTTTCAGTTCACTGTCGGCTGGTAAGTTTTCTCAAACTTCCTATGGTCATAGTTCACTGTCTGACACAAACAGTCACAGTGTATTTTTCTCAGTGCTGCAGTCATTTAAGCTGGGCTCAGCTAGGAAAGCCAAAAAAAAATAGATTTTTTTAGAGAAAAAAGTTGCACCAGCTAAATCTCCAGTGTCTTAGCGAGGTTGCAAAAGCGTGATGTTTCTGTTATTCTATGTTAAAAGGATGACAAAAGAATATGTAAAAGCATCATTTTAAAGGTCCAGCATTTCATGAAACAATGCATATTTCCCGCCACCTTTCATTCCAGAGATTTAGACTAAGATCATCTTAAGTTAAGAAATGACAGTTGTAGTAGATTTATTAAAACATTGAAAATAAGATTATATTCAAGCTCACAATATCGTGAGATGTCACTCTCAAAGTGTGTGTTGGGAAAGACACTCAGCAACTACCACATTATGTTTTAACTCAAAATCTGATGAACTAACTGAGTCATGGCCCTATTTGTGTTAACTAATATTGATTAACTGTGGCCTCCACTTTGAATTGGGTTGACTCCATAAGTTAAAATCAGTTGTAGATGTTTTAAATTAATATTTACTGAAATTTTTAGCAGAGGGAGGTTTATTGTCGATGTGTTGTCTTTAAGTCATTAGATCAGCTTTTAATCTTTAGGTAAACCACTGACTGGCTCAGTGTTAGCTACATTATGGTTTAGTATATGAAAAACTGCTTTATGGAGTCAAGCAGAGGTAAAACAATGCAGTATAAACTTAATTTACACTCTCACCTGAGAGAAAGTGACTTACCAAACTGGTAAAAAAAAATCATAAAGATTTCTTTTTGCTGACACTGCTAAGTGCTGTTAAGATTAATGGCGGTGAAGTGACGGCACAATGTGATTGATTAATCCATCAACTGCTGAGATGAATCAAGACATTTAATGTAACACGCTTATTATTAATTTTCACAAAAAGTGATTTCTCCCAATATCAGTGAGTGTGCTTCAGCTACACAATGCCACGAAAAAAATCTCACAAAAGGAGCATTACATAAAGTCATTAATGCGAAGTTAAAAAGTGTGAAACGTTAGTTGCGTTTTGTTTTGTTTTTTCATGTACTGATGCTTTCGAGTCTGTCGTAACTCTAGAATTTTAGCTAATAATTAAAAGAGATGTTGGAGTGTTAAGTGGAGCAGGAATGGTAAAAACCAGTCAGTATCTGACTCCTTGGTGTTCAGTAATAAAGGGCTCTACACAAAATGACTGAGAACGGAGCCATATGTGCAGGTTCCAAGGCGACGTACTGAAGTGAATCTCAAAGCTGCAATCATCTCAGTGTTCAGAGCGACCTTGCTGCTGATGTGTCTCTGAGGTCCTACTGCTCTGGGTAATTCATATTGATTGCTCATTGTGTGACAGCAGCCCACTCTGTTCCAGCCCCCCCAACCCCCACACACATTCAAACCAAGTTCTGAGGGGGCGGCCGTCGCTGCTGCCAGGCCAGCGGAGTCTTGGCCTCCCCTGGGTGGGCACGCTGCGCGCCTCCCCGCTGCCCTCGCCACCCGCCCCTATTCTCTGCTCCTCCCGCACCAAAAAGCCACTGCCACCCCCGTACCCTGAGCGCCCCACTCCGTCACACTGTTCGCCAAGGACAGAGGTCTCTCTCCGCGTTGCTATGGTGATGCCGCACAGGAGAAATGTAAAGGGAAGGAGAGGGAGGGGACAGAGAGTGTGGTAGTGGGGGGGAGCATGTGCAGCCAAGTGTGCTTGAGCTGGCATGTCTGAAAACAAGTCAAGGGAGAGAAGAGAGAATGAGAGAAAGGAGGAGGGGGGGGGGCATTTGAGCAGACACCACTCCCCATGGGGCCTTGTGCGAGTGTGTAAAGGTGTGCGTGAAAGACGGTGTGGGAAAGGAAAATTGTCAATGTGTGAATTTGTGACTATGTGTGAGAGCAGGAAGAAAGGAGGGAAAAAAGATTTGACACAAGCTTGTTCATCTGTATGGCATTTAAGTGAAGCAAATCAGATGGACATGAATAATGTTTGACCACACACACACACACACACACACACACACACACACACACACACACACAC
>NW_013953264.1:61602-92453 GCF_001266775.1 Austrofundulus limnaeus
CACACACACACACACACACACACACACAGATTTGCCTTTTCTCTGGGGATTAGTGGATACACCTCAAAGCTCTGTACAATCTAGGCTACAACCATCTGACTGCCAACCTAACGTCACAAATCTCTCCATACAGGAGGGAAAAGAAAACAGGACAGAAACATTCACCTATCACACGGAGTCTGAGGGTTACGGCACAAGGTTTGCTGTAGTTTTACCGACAGCGAGCGGCCCTGACCGTGCGCGTGTCCCGAGAAAACATACCTGACAATTTGAACAGCAGTTCAGATGCCATTTTGACCGATATGTCTTGGGAGAAGAGATCTTTCTGGGGGCAGGCCAACGTCTCGGAGAGGTTACTTATTGGCTCGCTCTTCTCACTCGCCCCTAAAGTGCTGAAGTTCAGCCGGTGGGAGGCAGGCGGTGTGAGTTCTGCTGGGGGTGGGTCCACCTCCATGGGCTCTGCCTTTACTTTCACCTTATGGTACTGGGCATCTTTGTTGCTCTCTGGGAAAAAAAGGAATCAACCACTGCTTAGTGTTTTATCAGCTCAAACCACAAAATATAACACAAACCTTAGAACATTTTAATAAAGCAATTTTCGCTTACATGTAGTTTTCATTTAAAAAACAAAGAATTGTCACAGCTTCTTTTTAAACATGAAGACTTTGCTTTTACAGAAACTAGAACTATGAATTCAAATGTGTTAAGGCCCTAAACCTTCAGCTCTTCATGCCGGAGTTTATTATAAGCACCATGCAACAGAAAATGATTGCTTCACAGTATGCACCCAAATAAAAAAAAAGAAATGTGTATATTGTACTGTTTATTCAATACATTTATTTGACCCGTGTTCAGAGTAATAGTTAATATAAAAAAAGAAAGCAGTTTTAAAATTAATGAATTTCTGTGACTTGTCGCCTCTTAAAAGCATCCCCATTTACTCCCTCTAGGGGCCTAAAATTTGTGATTAGAGCCATTTAATCCAAACAATTTACACTTTTGTATGTTTTTATTATTAACCATTTGATGCCTAAATAATCCAATATTACAGAATGTCCAACAACAACTACTGCCTCATTCCTCTGCTCAGGTTTAAAACAAACAGATGCAGGTTAATGATACTTGTGTTCTTTAAAGTAGAACTTTCAATGGAGGTTTTTGAACTTGGATGGTAGCACTAATTTTACTTATTTTAGAGTGCCCCTCCATTGTTGGTCAGTATTGTGACTGTTAGTGTGAATAACTACATTTTCAAAGTAAGGGAATTTGTCTTTGGTAGATAATTTATTTGTTCTAGCAAAGTTTCTTGGCAATAAAAATCTTAAACTGGGCATCTGATTAGCAGAACCTGGGGGTACCAGAAGCTCAAAACAAGAGTCAATAACAACAGCAAAATAACCAGTTTGGCAGAGACGATTTGGCAAATTTTTCATGTGCGCAACCCACATACTCAACTCTACTGCCCATCCCACAATTGCATGTTCCTTACAAATTTGGCACCATATAAAAAGGAAATTACCAAGCTTTCCTTAAGATTTATTGCCAAGAAGCATTGTTACAACAAAGAAATCTACCAAACACAAATGTCCTTACTATTTGTGCTAAGTTTAGATCAGGTAATTTTCTTTGTATAATAATATACTACTAGTTTAGTAGTATTTAGTTTAGTTTAGTAGAACTAGTTAACTGGATGTTTAAGTCTTTGCCTTAACTGTGTGTTGGTCAAGAAAAAAGATGCAAATATGTTAAAGAACATTTTCACATTTATTTAACAACAACTAAAAAGGTATTATGCTGAATAATGGCAAATAAATTAAGGCTGTTTGAAAGTTTGTTTTAGGTGATAATTAATTATTCAATATTGATGTAGACATAAAAATTACTTACTGTGACAGTAAGACTTTACACTTTAATGGAGGTGCTGCATAGTACTCATTATAGAATTGGCATCAGATTAATGGAAAGCAATAACTATCTGAAAGGGACTTTTTACTTGGTTAATTAGCAGTACAAATGTTAGGAATTGAAAGCAAAACATAATCAGAGCACAGGTAGATGTGTACGTCTAAAACCTTAGTAATTTACATTTATAAAACATTGAAGGATAACAATCTGTAGTTTGATTTGCAATCAAGCATATACATTGTATCTAAATAACTTTGAATATATATTATAGAAACGCATATAAAACCTATTTTCAACTTCAGATTATATCAGATCAGATTATATTATACAAGTCAACTCTATTTTACAAATCCACAAACCCTACCATGGTGACCCATAAAAAAACGGTCTATCCTGTGACGTTTGACCCTTATCAGATTATACAGATATAGACAGATGATCAAAGAAGCCTTTCCTTTACCAGAGTAGTGATAAGTACCACTGGGGAAGGGTGGGGGGGCTCATTCCCATGAACAAGGAAATCAAGCATGCTGCACATACTTTTTAAGATGCTGTATGAATGAAATTAAATATTAAAATCAGAAACCCAAATAAACCTCAAACACGAGCACCGCCTCCAAAGCTGGGCTGAGCCGGTTAGCATCTAGGCGTGTAGTTATTAGGGCAAGAGTGCACCAAGGGGTCACACTGTTGCTTGGAGGAGGGATCCGGCAGCTCATGTGGGCTCACTCAAGCAAACGGGAACGGCGGTAAAACCTTCCGAATGTTAACGAAGGGGCAAGATATCTATGTTTATTCATCCGAAAAATGTTTTTTTTTTTTTTTGCCTAACACACACACACACACACATACATACACAACAATAGCCTAAAAGGTGATAACAGCTATTGCCTTACTTCACTTAACAAGTTCAAACAGTGAGCAAGCTAAAAATAGACACGAAGGAAACTGCAGCTTTTAGGAATGTCCTGATGTCGTCTGAAGACTCTGTTCCATCTATGGATGTTTGACAAAAAGTGTAGGCTGTGTGAAAATAAACAGTAATTTGTCATCTTGACTGGGAATGGTAGAAATAAGTTGTAATCACTAAATTGGCTTAATATACAGCAGGCCGACAGTAAATATTCATTATGCAGCTGTGATAAACAACAACCAAACCTGAAACACTGGGCTGAACAGTAAAAACAAAACAAGACAGACAGGGATTCCTTTAGCTAATATCTGACCAGGGTGGTGGCAGGAGGCCGTGTCTCCGCGCGGTGACAAACAGCAGCAAAACAAAGCAGTCGGTTTGATACATTGTGGATGACATTGCGACTCAGCACGACTATGGGATATATGAAGTTGGCAGGCTATCGGGAGCAGTGGGAGAGGCAAGGGCAGGTTAGGAGAGCAGGAGAAGTGGGGGGAGATACAACTCCTTGTACACTTTGCTCATCTGTGAACAACATGAGACAAAGTGAACCTACACTGCGTCGTTTGGACAAAAGAGAGTCTATTTAATCGATGCGTTTGTTTATCCGACTGCTTATGAGGATGAATTAAAGCACAACCATCCACCTCCCCCACCCATTGCCTCCTCCCCGAGAGCCAGGTGTCTGGGTTATGGGCAGGACCCAGCATGGGAAGTGGGGGGTCGGCAACACTGACAACCATCAGCCCCACTAATCCTTTAATCAGGTGGCTTGAGTTGGCTGAGCAACCTAGGAGAGGCTGATGGAGAAGCAGAGTGAGAGGAGGGTGGGGAGGTGGGGGGCTGCACTGTAAGGGTCAACCAAGGGACACACGAGCTTCCATCACTGGATCGCAGCTCTTACGACGGAGGCAGTGACGACTGCTGTGTTGTAAAAACGCACAAAAGCACACTCGTGTACTGAAGGATACTACATGTACCTGAGCTTCCAACAGCAGGTTAACGTGCCTGAAAGACTTTTTTTTTTAAAGGCACTAAAGCACACAGGAAAACTATATACTGGTTTGTAAAACCACACTGAAAGCACCACAGAAGAAGACCAACAGAAAATACCTGCTGTCACTAAATAAAAATATTAAAATGCGCCCCTCACTCCCACACTGATGGTAGCTCTGGCATTTTGGTTGGGGTCGTGACCTAATGTTCTGCAGCCATAAAAAGCAGCCTTCAGTCTGCTTGTGCCCCTGTGTGTCCATGTATGTATGTGTCATCCCCTCCGGTGCAGAAGCCTCCTCTGTGATGTACCAGCTGCCATTAGGCCACAGAATTAGCTTCAGAAAAAAAAATCTTGCAGTGTAGGCATGCACGTGTAAGAAGTGTCTCTTTTGATAAGTAACACATTTTTCTTTAGTGTTACTGCTTCACTGATTTATCACTAAACCAATTTAAAATGTCAATAAAAATCTAAGCGTGTCATATCTACATGCTAATGACGCATTTAGAGAATAAATAATGAAGTATTTAAATTAAAAATGTATTTTTAATAATGAGAAAAATGATTTGAACAAAAATAATGCACCAGAATAACCTTAAATGCCTTCAACAGAACAGAACGTTTTTCAAAAAGTTTGTCCATTTTTAGTGTGAAGTAGGGCCCTGAATATTAGAATTCACATAAAGCCTTTTTTGAACCCAGGTCAGTTGATAATTTTTCACTTTTTAAGACTAATATTTGTAATTTGAAGCAGGGTCGCTTTCCTAGCCTTTATGGTTAACTTACGTGATTTCCCTCTGCTTGTATCTGTCCGCAGGGTGGCGGTTTCTCTCCAAAGAGAAAAATAGCACAAGTCTGACAAAACAAGATGGTTAGTGACGAAAACAGGCAAGTCCGTCACTAATACAAAAAAGATGAGATGGGAAATTAGATATTTTATGGACTGTTTTCTGATCGTTCTTCCTGTGAAGAGTTTAAAACCCATTTGACTCATTCAGAGACAGAAGCGAATATTAAAATCTGTCGTGGCATGTATCACTCCAAAATTACACAACATATCTGAGGAATCATGACGACTATAATATGTATTGAGAGCACAAAAAATAAATGTTCACAAAACCTGGTGTGACAGCTCCACTCACTAAGTGACAACTTTTATCATCTATATAGGACTGCTAAAGGGAGCATGACTGCACATGCTTTGATTATTGCTATTTATTTACATGTGAGGAGGGGAAAAACTGTGAAAAGCACATATTTATGTTCAAAAAATAAATACTGTATTTAACTAAAAGAGTGGTTTCAAAACATCTATATTAACTTAATATGTTAATTTTATTTTAGTTAAACGTAGAAACCAAGAATCGATTTATTTTTACATTTTATTACAGGTAATTACACCAAAAAATGTCATTTTTGGGAACTTTGATTGAGATCTATTCAGGCAGATGTTGCCGAAATTTAATTGAAGACTCCAGATTTAAAGACAGGAAGGAACACAAACAACTAAACCTATCAGAGCTACACTTTAACGCAAAGGCTTAAATGTTTGACAGAAGAGAGCAAAGTTGTGCAAATAGACTAAACTCCTGTGTTTTATTTCATCCCCCTTTTACATACTTGTGTTTCTAAAACTTCTAACAATAACATTTTTTTTGTGACTGTGAGAGCAGGTTTAACCTTCAACTCTACTTGAACTCATCTTTATTGTGCTGAATGTAGTTTAAATAAGTGGCGAGCTTAATGTTTTAGTTAGATTTAGTTCCCGTCCCTTTTTCGCTTTAAATAAATTCACATGGGTTCTATTTGCAGAGCAGGTTAGAACTAATTTGGCTGAAACTTTTCTCAAATGTGACCATTATCCCCAGAAAAAGGTTACAAATGAAAGCTCATATCAGCTCTGTTAGGGGCCGTAATAGCAACCATGCTGTCTTGTTAGTATAAATACTTACGCTCACACAGCACTGCTTATTATTTGAGCTGGATTTAAAGTGACTGGGGTTTGTGTGATGTTCTGTTTTTCGTGATCAACCTTGACCTCAGGTGTCAACTTGAATCTGTGCGCGTCCTACAGCGGATATTTACTCAGCGAAAGGTTTGTAATTGCGCTTAGATATAAACAGTCGCGTACAATTAGTGATTTAATCCACGCAAACCCAAGTCCTCGTGCCACTTTGATGCAGTGAAAGAAAAGGAGCAAATTCTCAGACTGACAGTCAACGAGGAGGACATAGAGAGAGAAAGAGAGAGAGGGAACGAAGCAAAGTGGAAAGGGTGAAGAAAAGGGGCAAAAAAAATTGTCAAAGAGTGCCAGAAAAAGAACACCCGAGGGTAAGATAGAAAAGAAGACAGCAGAATGAGAAAGAAGAGCTGGGGGAGGACAGGAGGATGAGTTGGCTGGAGCCTAAATGACAACTCTCCACCTCTCCTCCCTCCCCCCGTTATCCCGGTCTACCCCTCTTTTTTTGCTGTTATTCCACAGCTCTCTCCATCCCCTCCCTCCCCCCATCCTTCGCTCTCTCTCAATCTCTCTATTCTCCTGCTCTCTAGCCGACCTGCTCAGACAGGGGTGAAGAGTTCAGGCGCTTCAAAGGCTGCAGTGTGGAGACTGCATGTCATGTGGGAGCCACAGCAGCCTCGCCTGCAGACTTCACAGACAGCTGCTGCTACAATTGATCCTCAACCAGCTAGCACTCAGTAGTTAAGCCTTCCAACGGCTCTAAACTGCAGTTACATCTCAGTCTGGAGCAGCATGACTGATAAACAGCTCGTAAGGAGAAAGATAACACTCCCATGAAGTTCCTCGAAGCATGAAAACATCATGTAGCAAAAATCAGTTGCCGATGCCTCAACAAACAAGGTCAAAAATCAAAACGAGTGATCAATTTCCTTAGTTATTCCTCTCAATCAGTCCAGGACATCAACCTCAGTGCCACGAGGCAAGAAGAAGAAGAAGAAATTTTGAGTAAATAGGACTATAGGAAATGACGAGAAGCCAGAGAGACAGAAGGTGCAGAGGGCAGGAATAAGTGAGGTCAGCGAGCGGCCACTCTGAGGGGTCACGCCGAGGACACTGCCAGAACACCACGGAGCTTAATATGAGGTAATACCGCACAATGACGCCAATGTTGTGAATTAGAACGGTGAACTGCTCAGACTGTGTGCTGCGATGAGCAAATAAATGATTTAAAAAAAATTTGTTAATTTAACTGGTAAAATAGAAATAATGAGCATTACACTTTGCCAGTTGTAAAGAAAGCCAAAGAGATGAAAGCGTTTATCTTAAATTTACAAATTACTTTCAAAATGTTAATTAAAATAAATCTATTTTGGAATCTCTTTGCTTGTTTTTGGGTTCTAATTGTTCTTGCTTGGTGATATTTTCTCCTAAAAATGTACAGACTAGCATTTCTTTAAGGAAAACATAATCAATTGCGTTTATATGCCAGAGCTTTTAACTAAAACCATTTTATGTTATAAGCAATAATCTCATGCAACACCTTAGTATAGTGAATGATTCTCAGTCACTACCACACCAAATTTTAGCTCATTATCTGTAAAACTAAGTTATAGTGACTTGTATGTAGGCCAAGATTCATTAAAATACATTCACAAGATGTTTTGGGGTTCAAACACAGGCATTTCATTGCTCCACCCTCACCTATATTTCTAAATGATTTGTGAGACCTTTGCACTTTGTTCCACTAATTCCTGCAGGCACTGGGATGGACGAAGAGTGTATTATATTGTAGCAAGACCAGAACAATCACAGAGACTGATCAGCAGTGCTGCTGGGAGGAAATCAGGAGCCAAGCAACAACAGATTATTTCCAGAAAACAAAATTAACAGCTGTAAACAAAAAACGGTTTGTTGTAGGAAATGCTTTAAAAATAAATGTTTTCCATGGAGATGGTTAGCAAATGAGACGAGCGATAATCTCTGAAACTGTACACGTTCGATAAACCTAAACATAACAAAACCAGATAAAGCATCATAAACACCCTAATCCTAACAGATTATATACAGCAGGTAAAATAAGTATTGAACACCATTTTTCTCAGTAAATATATTACTAGAGGTGCTAATGACATGAAATTTTCACCAGATGTCGGTAACAACCCAAGTGATCCATACATACAATGAAATCAAACATAAATGTCCAGAAATGAAGTTATTTGTAATAATGTGGAATGGCACAGGGA
The DNA here is from genome assembly GCF_001266775.1 of Austrofundulus limnaeus. NCBI lineage: Eukaryota > Metazoa > Chordata > Actinopteri > Cyprinodontiformes > Rivulidae > Austrofundulus > Austrofundulus limnaeus. Next base: position 69,618 of record NW_013953264.1, read on the forward strand.
AAAAGTATTGAACACATGAAGAAAGGGAGGTGTAAAAAGGCACGGAAAGCCAAGACACCAGCTGAACTCTCTCAGTAATTAGAAAGCAAGCCTGCCCCTTGTCAGTGCAAATTAATATCAGCTGGTTCAGTCCCAAATGATGGCCAGGTATCACACAAGAACCATCTGATGATGGGTAAAAGTAAAGAGCTCTCTCAAGACCTTTACAGAAGAATGTCTAAACTTCTGAAGGTTCCAGTGAGCACTGTTGGGGCCATAATTCAGAAGTGGAAAGAACATCATTTCTCCATAAACTGACCACGACCAGGTGCTCCTCGCAAGATTTCTGACAGAGGAGTGAAAAGAATTATCAGAAGAGTTGTCCAAGAGCCAAGGACCACTTGTGGAGAGCTTCAGAAAGACCTGGAATTAGCAGGTACGATTGTTTCAAAGAAAACAATAAGTAATGCACTGAACCACCATGGCCTGTATGCACGCTCACCACGCAAGACTCCACTGCTGAAGAAACAGCATGTTGAAGCTCCTTTAAAGTTTGCTGCACAACATTTAAACAAGCCTGTGAAATACTGGGAGAATATAGTCTGGTCAGATGAGACCAACATTGAACTGTTTGGATGCCAGAATACACATCATGTTTGGAGGTCAAATGGCTCTGCACATCAGCCCAAAAACACCATACCAACAGTGAAGTTTGGAGGTGGGAACATCRTGGTGTGGGGCTGTTTTTCAGCATATGGTACTGGCAAACTTCAAATAATTGAAGGAAGGATGARTGGAAAAATGTACAGAGACATTCTTGATAAAAATCTGCTTCCATCTACCAGAATGATGAAGATGAAACGTGGCTGGACATTTCAGCAAGACAATGAGCCCAAACACAAAGCCAAGGAAACTCTCAGTTGGTTTCAGAGAAAGAAACTAAAGCTGCTGGAATGTCCCAGCCAATCACTTGACCTGAATCCAATAGAAAACCTATGGAAAGAACTAAAGATCAGAGTTCATAGAAGAGGTCCACGAAACCTTCAAGATTTGAAGACCGTTTGTGTGGAAGAATGGGCCAAAATCACACCTGAGCAATGCATGCCACTAGTTTCTCCATACAGGAGGCGTCTTGAAGCTGTCATTGCCAACAAAGGCTTTTGTACAAAGTATTAGATAAATTTCAGTAAGTGTGTTCAATACTTTTTCCCTGTGCCATTCCACATTATTACAAATAACTTCATTTCTGGACATTTATGGTTTGTATGGATCACTTGGGTTGTTAACGACATCTGGTGAAAATTTCATGTCATTAGCACCTCTAGTAATATATTTACTGAGAAAAATGGTGACGTGTTCAAGACTTATTTTACCCGCTGTAATCTGGGGTTTCAACAAACGATCCAACGAATCAACACCATTTTCTGTTAACTGCTATCAATTAAGCTCTGCTTTTTTCTTTTTTTGAGTGTGTGAAGTCCTTCTCGTGCCATTAGACCTTCAGAAAAGTGATAGTGAATGCCAGAGTCAAGCAGGTGCTTAAAAATTATTTGAAATAAATCACTCCACTTAAAAGGAAATTCTCCACAATCGCTGTAAATAATTCATCCAGTACTGACAGCCTCAACAAGTTCGGCCTAATGGATGGAAAAGGACATCTCTGAGTGTCTGTAGGAAACTCTTGTAATGTCTGGGTCAAAAGTGCACGTGTCTACAAAATAAAAAGAACTTTCGCAGATTTGACCTAGAGGAGAGATAGATGCAATGATTTGATTAAAGGCCTCGCATTGCTTGACTGGATGCATATCACCCAACACCTTTCATGCCTGTTTTACACAAAGATCATCTTGCTTTGATTAATGAGAACCTTACAGCATCTTGGTCCAACCATGAAAATTACATTATGAAAGAGCCTACGCTCAGAAAATAACTTTTAGCTACTACTACATTACATTTTATCTCACTTTCTGTAAAATTCACTGAGTTATGAATATTTTCGTGTTGATTCTAGTTGGTAAGTCCAGACCTTATTTGTCTGTTCTGTCACAAATACTGTGATGTTATAATTCAGAAAACATCATAGAAAATAGAGAAAACTGAACAGGTTAAAAGATATGACCCAAACAGAATATAAAGATAACTATGCAGCACAGGCAGAGATTAATTTCAACTCTTTTGCACTCCTAGAGATTCCAAGTACAACAAAATGCATTTAATGGCTGAAAGTGTGAAACTTGCATGACATGTCCCCTTTAAAATAAATGTTTTACAAACAGGGTTGACTCAGTTAATGCCAAACATTTTAAGCAGAGATCTTGTGCACCAAGTGATGCTTAAAGTTGGAGTTGTGGATGACCCTCAGGTACTATCATGCCAAATTTTAGCTCAATATCTGTAAAATTTAGTGACCTTAAGACCATTTTGGCCATACTCAGTTTACAAAAGTGATATTTAGGCTTCATCTAGTAGAAAACTACTTGTTTCTTAACTAGGTGGATTTGAATAAAATTAAGAACTGAACTGTCACTATAAATCAATATTATGAATTCTCCAGCTTCCTGCTCTTTTTAACTTTTGATTTTTCTACACAGATTAAACAAAATGATGCAGGAATGTTTCCACCAGAAATAGAAACCATGAACATAAAGGGGTTTACTGTGTGAAGGTTGATCAAAGTTGCAGTATTTGAAGCTAACATTGCTTTATCTCTGCGTAATGTGTACACAGTGTTTTAATAATATCCATAAAAATAAACTGGTACAATTCTGCATTTTTGTTTCCGTCACTTCAGTGTAACGGCTCTCTCTTTCTAGCTGTCAAAGCTGCTCCATGCAACTTGAATTAGTGAGATAAAGAGCAGTGTTGAGGGGAGTTAAGTGAATACAAAGTGAGATTTCACACCTATGGAGAGGGTGGCTGGATAGTGAGTGGGTGGCACGGCTGTTACTCACACGATGCCAGTCTGCCAGGGCACCACCTTGGGCCCAGCAGCCCTGCAAGCACCCCCCCCCCCCCCCCMCCCTCCTTTCCTCTGACGCCATGTTCCCCTTGCCCCGCAACACCAATGCCCATCTGCTAGGACACGTTAACCGCTGGCGCCTGGGACTATTTAGCCTGGCGTAATTAGACCCCAGACACCAGCAGCCTGGTTTTAAACAGATGTGGGGGTGTGTGCGTTGGGGGGGTAGCACAGGCAAGGCGACTCAACATCACCAACAAATGTTTGATAAAGAAGAAACAGAGGCGGCGGTGGTGGGGGAAGAAGAAGCGACCTAGTTAAAGGAATGATGCAACTCATGTTACAGTACAATGGGCAGTAATGATAACAACCTCGCCTGCTCCGATGGTCCAATGCCATGGTCGAAGCAGGATGAGCAGCAGAAATTTAATTAAGCTCTGTCCGTTTGCTGTACTGCTAAAAAAAAATTAATAAAAAAATAAATACTTTACCCATCAGATTGGGCTGTTCTTGAAGAAATAAGCTCAAAAACTAAACTCCCATTACATTTTCCCTATTCAGGTCTCCTCACTGGTTCTGACCTTTAGCAGAGGACAGCAGGAGGTCACGGTGTGCGTAACCTTGAACCTCATGACTGTAATCACACATGACTAGAACGGCAGTGACCTTTCTGGGTTCCCTCATTTCCTCCCCCCCCAACAGGGTCATTTGAGGGTCCAGACTCTTGTCAAGGCTGTCACTCTAGACAGCCCTCTCTATCTACCGCCCCCACTGTTGCCATGGCAATGGACGGCACTGAGCTCCAAGGATTGTGTGAGGGGGCAGAGGGAGCCGGTGGACGGATGAACGCTGCGGCATCTTTCCCTAACCCGGGTCAAACTGGCAGAGGTGGTGTAAGTAATGGAAGGGGATAAACACGGGCAGCACCGAACGGAGCAGCAGGACAACGCAAGAGGATGCATCGATACAACAACAAAAGAACACAGGTGGAGGTGGTACAGAAATGCTCAGTTCTTTGTTTAAGCTCTTAAACCAACATCTTACATTCAGTTTTTTTTTCTTCCCTGCACACAGAAACATGCGCACACACAGGGAAACGTGACCCGGGGGCAGGCAGCGGAGCAGCACACGTGTAGTACCACTGAGCTAGCAGCCAGCATGAGTCACTGTGAACACCAGTCCACCCAGAGAGAACAATGGTAACCGGTGTGCGAGGTGTCTGTCAAGCATGCACACACTGGCACAGGATGAAGAGCCGCGGATAGAGCAACGCTTCGCTGCAGCACCATCGCGCTGCCATTTGCTTTAGGGCTTTTTCTTTTTTTTTTTTTTTAAACACAGTGGATGCATATTTGTCCAAGTGTAATCTCTAATGACCAAACAGGTCTGTAGTTTATGTGTATTTGTAAAAGGAAAGTAGTTTTTGCAGCTTGCTGTGAAGTTATTAAAGCAGAATGATGTACAGTAAACAATAGGTGAGTATTGCAATTATAAAAATATTTTTAGCGACATTCGGTTTTTGGCCGCGTCTTTGTTTGGCTATACCATTGATAAAGGACGTCAGATTGACAAACAGCTGTTTGTGACACGCCTTTATCAGACATTCTGATGCAAGATCAAATACACATCAGCTTTACTACTTAACCTGACAGCGTGACTGACCATACACTAAGTGAAAAACTAGGAAAGTGTATGTCATGCCAAATACATGTGCTACAAAGAAAGAAGCTAAGTTAACGTCACTGCTTAAGGATGTGTTACTAACATTCTTGCGAAGTTCAAAGCAGAAGAAATAAAGTCTAAATCATGCTACCATGGAAGATTTCAGAGTGGTACACACGGGTTGGGAAATAGCGTAAACTGTTTCTCTTAAAATGACTGATGTAGGACTTCATTCAAGTCAGTGTTAAGTTTTCAGCTCAATAAAACAGACAATTTTGGTTTGTCTGCCCTTTTTTTTTTAAACAAAAAAGGCTTCAGAAAAACAATGACTGTACTTGATGCCTTTTCACACTGGTACATTTTGTTCATGTTTTAAGTAGAACTTAGTTCCAACTTTTCATGCTGATACTGTAAGTGACAACAGTCAAATCTCTCACACTATGCATTTAAACATAAATTTTACAGCATGACATAAAATACTTTTCATGGTATTCCTTGAAATATTCTAGGAAGTTGTCAACTCTGTGATTCTAGTTTAAATATAAAACTTAATGCATCAAATACATGCATTCATTTTAGACGAGAGTTGTTTTGCAAAGTTACATGATTGTAACTCCAGTTTTTTTTCAAACACAAACAAGTCTGCTGAGAATGACACCTACCTGACAGCTTGATGAGCAGCTCAGAGGCCACCTTTACGTTAATATCCTGGCTGAGCAAGCTGTTCTTAGCCATGGGGCTTCCTTCCCTTGGTTTCAGTGACCCTGGGTGCTCTAAGGCCACTGCAGCCCCTGCTGGCCCATCCTGGCAGAACGTGGCTGTAAAGCTTGGCTGGACCTGGCTCTGTGACTGCGAGGATGGTCTGGGGCTCAGTGCCTCCTCCACTTTGGGCTCTTCCTTCAGGTGAAATGGAGACTTGAGTGTTTCCCTCTGGTTGGCTGCTGCACGCATAAAGAAGAGATCAAAATATGGGGTATATGTGGTATACTTGTTTGTCTTTGTGTCTATGGTGTATAATGATGTGATTGTGATGCTGTATTTCTGAGTGTTTTATGTGCTGCAGGACAGGAACCTGCTGTAAAACAGCAATTACGCTGAGTCAGGCTTGATTTTTTGTAATCTTTTCCTGTTAAATCAATAAATCAAATCAAATCAAAAGAATGAGAATGATTAAACGAATACCAGCGATGCTCGTGTGAAGCCTGAGTATGAGATGGAGTGAAAAGATACGAGTTAAACTCTAAAATGGTAATTTGGACACTATCTTTTCCACTATAAAAAGAGAGACTGCAACATATAGTAAGTTTAACATTTCATGATAAAACATTATAGTCGGAAAAGTAGTATATATAAACAGAACACAACACATTGAACAACACATGAGAATACCAGTGAAATAAAACAGGGTCCATCTGGAGTTTTAACAGCCGAGCTGCAGAAAAACATTTTGGTCTTCTCAGTATCAGCAGTAAATTCCCTTATTTTTCATTCACTTCTTTACACTTCATTTATAATCAACTCCAAATCTCACATTAGTTCCAAAGTAACTGTAGCGCCTCCACACCCCCCAAAATATGAATACGATAAATGGTTTGTGGCAAATTGTTGAACATTCATGCATCGTTGCTGCAATGTGCAGCCTAGGTTAGGGAGTAAACTGTCACAGGCGTCGCTCTGGTCTGAAGTCATCTTAAAAAGAAACTGGGCCACATCTAATCTGTCTTAGATGAATAATTAATAATTAGACATGGAGCAAGTTTCGATAGCCGCCAAGAAAAGAACAGCAGGCCAAGCTCCTCGCTTTGTGTTCAGTATGTTCCACACATTTTTGAGTTAAAGTGAAGGCTTGTTTAAAGTGTGCCTTAAAAACCTGAAAAAAAGGAACAGAAATTAACTAAAATAAAAACCAAATTACATTAATTTTTTTTGAGGGACAGTAACAATGTGAAAATAGGTGCACTGAACCGTTTTTTATAACAGACAGCAGACCGAGTTGTCCAAGTATGAAATACCTAAACAGTTTATATATTTTTCTGTAGCCACGTTTTCTGTTAATTAAAATTCATTTTTGTTTAAACTCATGTTAAAAAAAGGAAGAAAGCAATTAAAAATGAAGAGTAGTGAACGTACAACCAGTGTTAAGAGTTTGCAATATTGCCTTGATCTCTTTGGTTGAAATTCTATAAAATCTAAACTATATTCACACTTGCGTATTTGCAACTGTGGCATTTAGATGTGGGGCTAACCTTGTAGCTTTCTCAAAATAAAAAAATTTTTTAAAAAGATATGGTCCTAATTATTATAATTCTATTACAACTCTTGATAAAACAAATGTGGCTCATGTTCATTTATTTATTTTTAAAGTTAGTTGTAGCTGAATACTGAATGAATTTCACCTTTGAGTTCATTTTGAAGAAAAATGAATTAGTAATTTGTCAAAATAATAAATATCATGCAGACATTACACTATGGAATGAACCATAGAAAACTCTTTTTGAACAACCTCAGTATGGAAAAGTTGACCTTAATTCTGACCAGATTGACAAACTTACAACTATTCTGGGTTGGACCAAGCAGGATTGCTGCCATCTTCAAACAACTTCAATCTCAAAATTTTTTAATAGCAGTTCATTCCAACTTTATTTTGTTAACCTTTACACCATTGCCACCTTCTCATTAGACAGTTATTCCAGCAGGAATGTTTTAGTATTTGTGCTGAAAGTGCCCCAGGTTGCACCTACAGTAAAGTGCTACACCTAACTGCTGCTGATGCCACTAATGTACGGAAATAATCACATATTTAGATGTAAATGACAATGAAATGCAATGCAAAACTAAAAGCAGTGCAAAGGTTTATAAAATAGCATTCATATTAACAGTTTTAAAATTTTGAGACTGGAATATTTTTAAGATGGCAGCAATCTATTCTTGCCATTAACTCGTCTATTCGTTTAGAATTACATTATTTTTTCACCAAATTGAAGTTGTTCAAGGAGCCATTTAAATAAGTTAAACAATATGTTCCAAAAAGTCCTTTCTCAAGATATCTGAACTTTAAGAATCAAATACAGAGCTATGCAGATAAGACAACTTTGAACAAAAGAAAGCATCAGTTTTGAATTAAGCTACTGTAGTTGGTGCAAAAGTTGAGCGTCGCTGCAACCACACAACTCTTGAGACTTTCGTGGCCTGAAACATATCCCAGAATGTCTTTCATTCACACACTGAGCAAGAGATATGAGACAATCATTCTTGGGCAGACCGCTGTCCATTCTCCTCTGACCCCAGCCGAGATCTGCTCTGCTCCTTACCCTCACATCACACCTAACATCTCTAACCACCACAAGCCTGCCGGCCCCTGCCCGCGCCATCAATCTGTGCCGACTCCGGCCCCTCTGATTAATGATGATCTCCACTGAAGGGCTCTGGGACAGGAGATGCGGGGCAAGAAAGGGGGACAGGTGTTGATGTTTTAAGCACTTATGTGATGCCATGATGCCACAGTGCCACACAATGGCAGGCAGGGGCTGCAGTTCAAGAGGGCAAAACAAAAGGAAGAGCGTGAGTGGTGAACCAGAGGATGCCCGGGGGGTGGAGGAGGGTGACCTTCAAGTTCGGGGGGCAGTGGTGCAGGGTAGCACATGGCACCAGCTGGAAATGTCACACTGTCGGATGTCAGCGGGCAGGCTAAGTATAACCTGGTCAGCACCTGGAAGGACGTCCTCTAATTGGGAGCGTGTCGGGAGCTGTGTCGGATCAGAAAGGGACAGCGCACTTGGTCTACACCAACACACCCCCCATTAAACATTCACATTTAACCAAACATAGGCTACACACACACACGTATCGATTTCTTCTGGACAATCTTTACTTCACGCTGCCAAATTTGATACATGCTGAGATAAACTTGTTGAGCTGTACATTAGCCGATGGAAAACACACTCAACTTAAACTTTCTTAAATTCTTCTTTTCCGTGGCCTCGGGAGAACAAAAACAACTTCAGGACATCTATTCACACAAAGTCACACCACTCTGTGACCTTTTGGATTGTTGCTATAAATAGAGAGTATTTCCACTCTGAATCTATGTTACAGAGACCAATGAATTATTTAGTAGCTTAATCCAATAGGCAAGTATTTTTTTTATTCATACATGCTGATAGCTCAAGAACAATAAGCCAGAACACGCTACTAACAAGAAGCCCTACTGCGGCAAAATTCAGCCAGTAACACCAAGCTTACACTTTTAGTCTTTTGTCTGTCAAAGTTTCACAATTGCAGTCGCATCCTGACCATCCGGTCCCTGGCAGATCATTTTGTGAAGAAGACACAGATCTGCAGAGGAGATGGGCATCTCTGGGTGACTGAGCTTCTGTTCTGTGAGCTTGCTGGCAGGGTGCTTACATGCTAACCAAGGCCAGCATCAGCTCTCTGCGCATGATACTGTAAGGCAGCCTCTAGCTCAGGATGGACGATGCTATCAGTTTGTCTCCATGTTATCACACCCTTCTGACACCTGCCACCGACGCCACTTCCACCACCGTTCTCTTACTTTGTGTTCTCTCCCCCTCCTGTGCACCCCCACCTCCTCGCCTTGCCTCTCTCTTGCGCCTCATCCGTCTCACTGCCAGACGCTTGTCCACTCCACCTCACCTCTCGCTCCGTGGCCAGGGCTGCCGTCAAATAACTTCATTAGCTTTCCACCTCTGTCACGCCGGCCTGCTCCCCTTCTAACAACCGGCTGCAGTTTTCTCCCAGAGAAAAAAAAAGAGAAAAGAAAGAAAGCAGAGTGCTACGTGGGGGCAGGTTGAGAGCCCAACAATAGCTGGCAGAGCGCTAGACACTGGACAGTGATACTGATGGCTGCAGTGGGGATGTATGGACCAGAGGTCACACACAAAAAGCCTGACTATCTGCTCATACAGCCCTGGGAAGCAAGAGAAACATCTGATAAAATCTAATATTCGCAAAAAAAAGACAAATAATAAAATTCAAAACCATTTTGTGTTAAAAGATTGTAGAAAAAAGCCGTTGCAGTACTCTATTTACTGTTAAACACAGTAGACAACCTTGTTTTGTTTTCATAAGATTGGTCACACTCTTATTGTTTAAAGCTGGAATAATGTCATAAAAATGCTGCCACAAAAAAATAGAGTTAATATCCTGCCTTTGCATAATATTACGGTAGCAAAGCAAGATGCACTCCCGGGGGAAAAAAAAAAAGAAGAAGAGATAAATAAGACAACTGCAGAAGAACCATGACAGATGCAACACCTCCCACAACCCCCTGCATGCCAATTATTCACACCCAGCCAGGGTCAAGCTCGTTGTGCCTGTGTCACCGCAGTGGGAGGGGGGAGGAGGGGGTGGTGTGGATCGGAGGGTGTGTAGTGCCCAGTGTCATTATTAACTCGGGGTCCACTGGGCACAGTGGTAGGGGCTGTGCATTTCAAAGTGTCTCAGTGGCTTTCATCTCTGAATCAAAATGTGGATCACACTAGATGGCTAACGGTTGTATAAGCGTGCAAGGATAAAAAATCAAAGCGTATCACTCCACTGAAAGCAGGGCAGCCCAAAAACCTGACGTGCTTATTATGTCAGAGGTCAGGGAGAGTTCAGGTTTTTTTTTCTTCATGCCTGGGGAGCTTGACACACTGCAACTCCCTCTTCGCTTCTTACTTTGTCTCACTCACTTGCTGTCACTCTTTCATTCTTGTTCCAGCTTTTTAACGTCTACCCCCACCCACCCACACTCCTCATATATGTCTTGTGGGACTCGAGGCACCGAGACAGCAGTACTGTAAAAGCGGGAGGGATGAGGTGCTCGTGTACACACTAAATCTGGGTTGGCAGGGAGGTCAAAGGAAATGGAGTCTAGAGGTCCCAGGGGGAACTTCCTCACCTCTGCCTCCCTGGCAGCTGCAATGTCCTGGGTAAGCTTCAAGGATCTAAACCTACTCTGAGTTCACCCACCAACAAAGTAAGAGCTTCACGATCAAAACAGCAGTTTTTTTATATATTAGGTTTATATGCATCATTGTGCCTTCAAGTTCAAACACAGTCGTCTGTCTCCTCCAGTCCATTATAAGCTTCCTCCATTCTCCTTGAATGATGTCCTGACTAAGATGTCCAGAACTTGACACTGGACTGACATTGCAAAAGGAGCCATCTTGACTCCTCTGGGAGTTGCCCGGGCTTGATTGTGCAGTCTGGGCGCTAAGTGCGATGGGCACCCAGGGGGCATCCGTGTGGATCCAGGGCGTGCAAGATCATGGGGGAGTTAACTAAGCCGTCCCAGTCCCCGCTCGTGCTGGCAGGGGTCACAGGATGGCGCTCAGGGCGCTAATCATTTCAAATTATGTATTCCTTTTTAATTATGAATTATGCATAAATTTTTAATTAATCTAATGTTCCCAGGGTTTTTTCCTCCCATCCTACCTCAAGATCTCAATCTAATTACACAGCATTAAGCAGGAAGAGTGGCAGTTGGAGCCTCGACCCTGGCGCTCGACCTCAGTCAACCTTTTCCCATCAATCTTGCCACTTTCGCCAGGCTCATCATTTGATATTTTGCATCATGTTGAAATGCATCTAAACAGAGTCTGGACCTTCAGAATCTGACAACAGCACATGTCTAAATAAATGTTATTGCCTGCCACCAAAAGGTGAAGGTGAATGATAATGTTTTTTCCCAAATGTGTTTGTGTCTGCTAACAAATTACCTCAGGAACCAGAAGACAACCTTTATTAAATTTGCAGAATGGGATCCTTGGATGTAGATCTACAATTTAATACATTTGATTCAAGTTTGCTGCTACAGACAACTGACCTTAAAAAAAAGGCTTATAACTGTGTTAGTTTTACAGATTTCGTGCTAGACTTTAGTGTGGTAATGGGTGAGACTGATTCTCATCACATATTCTGGGCACAGATCGTGCACAAAGTTTATTTAAAACTGTTGCCATAAACTACTTGGAGTCAACCTTGTTGGCATAATATCTTACGAACCACTGGATCAATTTTAATAAAACTTTCAGGAAATAATGACTGTATTTACATTTACAACGTACTGAGCCAAACCACTGCCAATTGGCCTTAGAAAACACTAAACTGACTCAGTCAATTTTACACTTTATTATTGATTGTTGAGGTCAATACTGTTTGTCCTTTAGCAAAATATCTCATGAAACATTGGATATATTTTGAGCCTTTCAGAAAGTAATCATTTTATGTCTACAACTGAATAACATTGGGAATCATTCCAATTCAAGATGGCTGCCACCTAATCAGCATTAGCCAATGCAAAAATGGCTATAACTTATTTGATTTGGTAGTAGTAACAGTAGAGTTATTCACAACACACTAAGCATGACTCTTGTGATATTACATGAGATTGCACATATTATTTTTAAGTTTTGATCAAAAATGGCTCCATCAGTTTTCAACAAAAAACAACCATAGGGCTGTATGCATTCTTTTAAGGATTGCTGTGTCGTTAATTTAGTGACATCACAAATGTCCAAAAGTACAATCTCCTACAACATGCGATCATCTGTATCTGCAGTTTATGTGAATAAAAGAGGAATTTTACACGAGCAACACAAAGACTTCTGTAAACTTTAAAAACAACCCTTAAATCCATTTGTGTTGCATTTTTCCATTTAACCCCACACAACAATTTCAGACAAAGAAATTGTCACCTCTTTGTCCACAAAATAACACCTTCAAACACACAACGAATTGTTAGCAGGAGGACGTTGTCAACTCCCCTGACAAGTGACAGGATGTGGGTGAAGAAAAATTAATCCCTCAACAATGACTGCTGAGGTGCCTTTGAGCACATTATTTTGTCCCTGACTGTTTTACCTGAGCTAATCAGAGGCCAGCAGCAGAGGAGTGAAGATCTGCAGCTATGGTGACACTTTTTAATAGGGAATAAAGGATTCTATTTTCATTTTAAACCTGATAAATACACTTAAGGATGTTACAGCTGGGTAATATTTAAATATTCCAATGGCAACCTTTAAGCAAACATTTTATGCATGAAGATATGACCATAATACACAAACTCATTAATTTAGTTCATTAATTAGGGCTGCATAAAGTTACACACACTGATTGGTTTTTATGTGTAGAAATTTTGAGTCTGCTCAGCTGCTACTAATCACAACAGTGTATGCAGGAACGCATGCGGAGAATTGCAATTCATCCAATGAAAATACATTTGGGGCCTGCGAAGCTATACTAACAGTTTTAAGGTCACAAGTAAAATGTGGTCCCTCACATCAAAGAACTAAGTTGCGAGGTAATGTAATGTTTTAGTGTTTAGAAGCCCTTTTCAATACCAGCTGAGAAATATTGATAACCAAATATGGTTTGAGATCCCCTTTTTCAAATAATATCAAGAAACCATCATTATATAGGATTCAGAGCAATTTTCCAGAGGTGCTCCTGATTAGCCAGACAAATCAAGCCATATGTTGTTTATTATCTAATAATGTCTAAGAATCACAGACTTTTAGGTGGACTTTTTCTTCTTTTGTGTATTCCTACACCTCTTTGAAACAGCATGACCAAAAAAAAAAAAACAAAAAAAAAACAGTGCCAGTAAATTGACTTGGCTGTTCCACAGTAACATGAACTGGGCATCAACAATTTAGATGTGTCAAATTTTGAAGATGAGTTTGAAGAGCCAGAACCCATCTTTCTGCATTTATCCTTGTGTTGCATTAGTTTGGGAGAGTCTTTAGGAGATAATTAAAAAAAATAAATTAATATATGATTGAGTTGTCATTTTACTGTATTATATCTATGGGCAACACAATAAATTAAAACCTTCGGTAAATAGAAGCAATACTAAAAAAGGCAATATTTTTCTAATTTTGTGAAATTTTTATCTTTGTCATTAAAAATGTTCAAAGTGGGTCTTTTTTCCTCAAATAAATCCACATAGCAACCTAAATAAGCTTTTAAATACTTCAAGTGTAGTCCTTATCAATTTGAAGTCATGAGGCATTTTAAAAGGCAAACAAAAAGTTTTTGAAGAGGCTAAACATTTATGACCCACGTTTCAATTCAACTTCTGAAATAATCTGAAAGCAAGGCTGAAAATGAACCTGTGTACAAGTGAAAACATGCATATACCCAATAATTAAGCAGCTTGATAACATTTGTCTGAGTTTACCCAATCCATGCAGTGTAAATTTGGTTCATATTGTGTAAACTACTTGTGCTAACTTCCCTTTCAAAGAATGACCTCTGTCTAGTCACGTTACGCTTCCACCATCCAGCAGACATTTTAAGATGCTATTATTTTAACATCCAGTAAGAACACACTGCAGCTCTGACCTGAAGTGATAAACATAGAAAGTGTTTACGCTTCTTACGAATGTTATTTCTGGTGGCAGTGAAGAAATGAAACAAAACCTGAGGCAAAAGGGAGACAATCGCCTGCTGAAGTTCACCATGACTGTCTTCATTTTCAGCCTCTGAAGAACTGAAATAGTCTTGATGAAAGTGGAACAACAATGACTAGGGTGACTTAAAGTCAAGTAAAGAAAACAATACAACAAAGCAACAACCGATGACTAAGATGATTTTTTTCCAGCACAATTATGACTCAATGCAACATAAAACACATTTGGACAGAAGTTACTCGATTTAGTCCTGAACATTTAAAACTTACAAGCTTCTGCGTACATAAACATGATTCTAAAGGGGTGAAAATTGATGACGAATTAGTATCAGAGTCAAATTAAACTATTTAGTTAATAAAACAGAAACATCTACTTAAATAATGTGAATACATTTTTAAAAGTTGCCTGCAGCTGTAGATGGAACTGAGCAATTTAACAAACCAAAAAGAACCAATCATACCTGAAAGCTTCATAAGCAGGTCAGTGGCCATTTTGGTGGTGATGTCAGGGCTGAAGAGGGAGGCTGTGGTTGCACCACTAGGACTTGACCTCACCCCAACTCCCGGTAGTCCAGATAAGTCCAGGGAGTTGGCACTGCTGCTGGGACGGTCCCTGCAGATGCTGAAAGGGGAGAGCAGGGACAGGTCTCTTTCCTGCGGCTCCTCCTTGATGTGGACGTGATTGGAGGAAGCTTCGACCGGCGGGGACGTCTGCTGCTGGGCTTCCGCGTGCAACGGAGACACCTCTGCCGCTCTTAGGTCTGTGGTACCGCTGTCGCCCAACAGGGAGCCCTCGCCTTCTGTGTCCGTGGTGAGTTCCTCTTTCACCTTGACGTCTGTGCGAGGGAAGTGCTGGTGGCACCGCATGTGAAGCTTCAGGCTGAAGTGTCGGGAGGAGGTGAAGGGACAAAGTTCGCACTGAAATGTCTCACCCCGATCTTGGTGCTGATGTACCTGGAAAGGGAGCGAAGGCTCATGTGACAAATCACCGCTTGTCCCTCTCTCTACACAGGAGGGAGTGAGCGACAGTTTTTCCCACTTAATTTAGTTAAGATAATACAAATAATAGTTTAACAAAACCAGTTAAAACATATTTTAAGGATCATAGTGGGCACTAATAAAACATATCTCTGTTAGTATAGAGTTGTGCATGGCTGCAAAAGAAATAAATCGAATAAAAAATTTTTCTTAGCCAACCTTCATGTGAGACTTGAGATTGTCTTTGCGAGCACAGCGGAAGGGACACAGTGGACACTGATGACTTTTTAAGCCTGTGTGAATGACCATGTGTCTCTTCCAGTAGCTCTTGCGTTTGATGACCAGTCCGCACACAGGACACTGGAATGGTTTGCCACCATCCTCAGGAGAACCTTAAGGAAACAAAACAAAAATCCACCTTACTGTATTTTCAAGAAACATGCAATGAATTTCAAACTTTACACTTAAACCATTCGAATTCCAGAATGCACCTTTAATGCTTTAAAGAAATTAAAAACATCCTTCATATAATGAAGTGACTTGATGCTCAGATCTGCGGAAGACGACGTCTGCACACCTAATGATAAAAACTGTCCAGGGAAACGGTGGCTGGAAGCGATGTAACAATGAAAGCAAAAACTCGGGCATGTTTTAGTGTCTCGATTATTGTTGTTGGCTTCATATCCAGCATCCATTACTGTTTAATTGGTCTTATTAGAAAGAGGCATGATTGCATTACAAATTCTACAAGGGCCTGTCAGGATGGCTTCATAAGTATTCCAGGGCTGTTCCTTGAAAAACATCTGGTAATCAGTGTTTGGTGAAATTACTGCGCTCAGCCATTCATTGACCTGAGGTGTAAAACCTCGAGACTGCCTATTTGCAACAATAAACCACCATCTGCGGCCCAACCTCTCCAAGCTCAGCAGAGATCACAATGCAAAAAAAAAAACCCCGACTCCTGCTTACACGAATTTTAGGTGATTGAAGCAGAAATAAAACAGAGGGGGGAAATGTTTGGAAGTTTGGTGCCTCTTTCCTGGCACTTAACAAATCTGTGTCTTACGTAATCTTAATTACATATTAGAAAAAAAGGAGCAAGTTTTCTCTAAATAGCCTGAGTGCAGAACATGCTTTGTGGTACAGTTTTATAGTCTAACTCGCAGGGGATGACAATAAAACAAGACATGACAGTCGATAATCAAGGTCACATTTTTCAGTCTGGCGACCAAACAACTACCTGCATTTTTACAGCGCTGCTCGACCTTGACGGCAAGCTGGGTTAGAGCAGCCCCCCACACACCTTTTTAGCATGCAGATCACAGAATATTACATCGACTGCCTCATCTGTCTGAAGTCAATTTGATCCAGCCATTTTAGGTTTGGCAGGGTTGCGACACAATCCCTCAAAAGTGCCCATCAATATCTCTGAAAGCATTTGGTTCTCCCTTAAGACTACTTAAGGGCACCTGGGTCGGTGTGTGCTCTGGTGCCCGGCTCTGGGCTGGGGGCCTCTGGTGCGCTGGTGGTCTGCGGTTCTCATGGGCTGGGGGGTAAGGGTTGGCTGGGGGCGTGACATGGAGCTAGTGTGTGTGTGTGTGTGTGTGKGGGGGGGGGGGTCGACCCAGCCTGGGTGTCCTTGTGTTATATGTTCTGATAGTGGCCCAAATGTTGGRGTGGGTGTAGTATRTCTTCTGGGGTGGGGATTGGGTTGGTGGCCTTTGGTGGTGGCTGGGGGCTGTGTTGGGCTGGCTGGTTGGCCCCTTTGCTGTGGCGGGGGCCCACCCTGGGTGCCTCCTTGCTCTGTCGGCGGTTGGGTGGGTGCTCTTGGCTGGGTCGTCCTTGCTGGGGAACGGTGGCCTCTCTGGGCTATGGGGCGGCTATGGGGCTGGGGTCGAGTTTTGGGGGTCTGGGTGGCTCTGGAGGGGTGGGGTGTTGGTCCCRGTTTCTGGTGGCCTTCGGGGCTCCGTCAGTCCATGGTCTGGGGTTCCGTGGGCTTGGCGGTTTGCCTGGAGGGAGAGGTATTTGGGCTGCTCTTCCTGGGTGGGTTTCGGGGAACGGGACAGCTTACTGGGGCCAGCTGGGGAGCTGACTCCCTGTGGGAGCATTTTGTTCCTTCAGCTTATTCTCCCCATCCCTCACCGCACACCTCCATCCTCTTCACTTTCAACTTCACCCATGTGGAGTTTTTTTGGGGCACAGTTGTGTTATAAGAGCAACAATATTACATTTCTATTTGCCATAACCACCTGGGCCCCAAATTTTATTGTACATCTTAGACATTCACTCATAAYATTTTCATGAAATTCACATATAGGAACTTAAGGTGGGCACYYWTGGCTATAGGTGGCCGGATGGCACCACTCTCGCCTCCTGTGCCTGTGCCCACCCACCAAGGTTTGCATATAGACACTTAGGGTTTTGGGTTAGAGTAATGGTGGAGGGGAAACTGGCACCATGCCGGCCTCTGCCTCTTCTTCTTTCCCTTTTTAATTACTCTATAGAACAACACGCACCAACAGTACATCTGGGGGTGGGGGTGGGGGTGTCAGGGTCTTTATTCCCATCCCGTTCCTCGACTGCCATTTGGGGAGGGGTCCTAAAGAAGGGCGGGCCACCGGGTGCGGTCCTGGGCTGTGGGTGGGCTCGGGGCTTGGACGGTTGCCGGGGGCGGGGCTGGCTCTCCATCCTCCCTGGTGCTGCTTGGTCTCCTGAGGTGTGGCTCTTGGTTCCTGTGGGTGGTCCCCTGGCCGGGGTGGCTGCCGGTTTCCGGGGGGTGGATGGCTGGGGGGTGCACTTGGTCGTTGGCGGTGTGGTGGGGTAGTCATGGGTGTGGCTTCTCTGCGGCGGGGGGCTGGCCAGGCGTCCTGGTGCGGCCCAGGCCGGGCCTTGGCTATCTGCTCCTCTCCACCGCAGAATGATTGGGTCTACCTCCTGGGTTTGGGTGTGTGCTGCCTCCAAAAGGGTGTGGGTGCATGTCCTAGACCTGGGGGGTATAGAGTGTGTATCAGGTGTATGAGTGGAATGTGGCGTCCTTGTATGTCTTTGGTTGAGTGGGGGTGAGGATGAGGGTGGGATGGTGCGATTGTGTATGTTTGGGTATTTGTCAGGCTGCGGTCTGGGCTGCCCCTCCTGCTGGTTTATCTGGGGGCCCGCTGCTACTCGGCCCCCCGGTGGGGTGTGCGGCTGGCCTCCGGCGTGCTGGGGGTTCCCGGGGTCTGGGGCTGGGCGCTGGGGTGTGTGCCGGCCTGGCCTGGTGACTGCCTGCTGGGGCTTGGGGCCTCTGGCCCTGTCGGGCTTTGGCCTGGAGGGGGTGCGYCCTGGGGGCCCGGACCTCTGTGCCCTTTCCAGGATCTGCTCTGGTATGGCAGGTGCTGGTGGGGCCCATGAGTTTGTCGCTGCTGGCCCCAGGAGCTGTGCGTGTGGTCGCTGGGGGTACTCACCCAGTTCTCCCCTATGGTCTGGGTGGGTGGGCAGATCTTTCCATGCGGGTGCCCCTTGGGGCTCTGCGCTCGGGATCCCTCTCGGGCCCTTGGGCTCTGGTCTTCCCTATGTCTGCCTCRTGTCTTGGGGGTTGGGTCTCCGGTCCTCCACAGTCACTATTAAATATTCCATTGGAGAAATCTTGCATATACACGCATGTTCACAACCGCTCACAAACAGGTGTTCTGATCCGGGGGGTTCTGACTGGTCAATGAGTGTGTATATATGTCTGTGTGTATATACTGACAATATTTATGAATGTAGGCATGTATGTATGTATGTATATCTTTATATATGTATTGGTATGTGTATATGTTTATATATGCCCTCCATGTATTTATCAATTTATTTTTCAGGTGAGCGGACAGATGTTGGGTGTGTGGTCCTGTGTTTTGTTGGTGTATATTTAATATACTTCTAATCGCTATTTCAATCTTTCTATCTTTCTAATTACTTCTCTCTCTGTTTTTCTCTCTGTTTCTATTTTCTCTTCACTTAAAAAAGTCACTGATGATGAAGAAATAAATAAACTAAATAAACTAATATTTGGTTTTGTTTTCCACTGAAGTGACAAAAAAAGAAAAAAAAGAAGACTACTTAGAGTCTGAAGCTGTCTCCTCCTGCGCAAGAGTGAGGTCCTTGTGTGCACCATTGTTTAGGTTACATGTCCACATCTGAGTGTAATGCCTGCCAAGTACACTGCATGGCCATTTGTGAGCAACGCAGAAAAAAAAAGAGAGAGTGTAAGATGGAAAAAAAAGTGTAAGCACGCATCTGTATCCAGTCAGTGGAAAGTATGATGTGTTTGGCCTTAAGTCTACTGTGCTGATGAGTGCAGAGGGCTCTGGTCTAGTAAGTGGGGGCTGAAGCCAGGAGGAGGCTGCTGAGATGGATATGGACTCCAGGGCTCCCTGCTGAGCCGAGCACACACTGACGACCCCCTTTTGGCAGCATGCACGCCCGAGCGCAAACGAACTGGTTTGGGGAGGCAGTGAGGTCTCAGTTGAAACCCCCCGTTGAGCCCACAGACCATTTCCCAGACTATAAGGCCAGCCAGGGCTGTTTTCTCTCGGTTTTGCTCTCTGCTCAGCTGACAGTTAAGCTGAGGCTACACCACTTGCTACTTCAGCGCCACTGAGGTGAGAACAAAACTATTACAAAACAACAAAACATGTCATGGAAGTTCAGGGTTGTGCTTTTCTGATATTGTAAGGATGACAATTAAACTTGATATTG
This sequence comes from Austrofundulus limnaeus, assembly GCF_001266775.1. Taxonomy (NCBI): domain Eukaryota; kingdom Metazoa; phylum Chordata; class Actinopteri; order Cyprinodontiformes; family Rivulidae; genus Austrofundulus; species Austrofundulus limnaeus. The sequence continues at coordinate 89,330 of NW_013953264.1, forward strand.
TCAAGCACAATGACAAAAACGACTCGTCTTTTTCAGGTTGTGGTTTCAGTGCACAGTTGCTTCTAATTTATCACTTTTAATATGCATTTTAACCTGTGTATTCTAAATGGAAGGTAAAATACCAGAAAGTCTTTTAACCATCAATTAAATGTGTAAAACGTTTATGACAGGGAAGGAGGAAAAATTATTTTTTGATGTAAAAAAAACAGCTAAAATTGTCTTAGATGTGTGCCAACTCTTTAAATAAACACAAGCCTAATGGGATTTTTCTTGGGCTTTTGTTCTGTTTTTTGAAAAGGGATTGTGTGAAAGATAAATGAGTATTTAGCGTTTACAAAAACAATTAATAGCAGTAAGCACACTTTAGTAGGTGAGCCAAGCTTAATTCTAACCAAAAAACAGATGACAGAAGATCCAATTTTCACTATATTAAATGATAAAATCAACAATTTCATAGTTATTAGAACAAACATTACATCTGCAGATTGACACATTGTGTATAGCCTACTAATCCACAGATTACCTGCTTGGTTGTTTGGTTTGCCTCTGCCCTTTGGAGGAGATGGCAACAACAATTCCAAGTTCTGCGATGGTGTGGAGGGTGTGGGGGCCTTCTGGTTCTTATCCAACAGGGGCTTCACATCCTCTTGGAGGACCCCTGCAGAAGCCAAAGGGGAACCTTCCTTTTTCTCTGCCAGCAGGTTTCCTGCCGCTCTGGCAGCCACCTCCTTGAGCAAGGCAGCAGAAGAGGTCATTGACACGAGAGAGAGAAAGGAGCTCGCTGAGGCTTGGTGGTCCGAAGCGGCGCTGGTTGTTGACGAAGCTTGGCTCCTCTCGCTAACTTTCTTGGAAAGTGCAGCGAGGGTAGAGCTAGCGGACTGTGGACTGAACGGAGAGTTGAAGGCATCAAAGCGCACGACATCGTCTCCTCGAACGCCCCCACCCAAGGTGGGCACTGCGGAGGAGGCAGAAGTGGACGAGGAGGAGGATGTCGTTGAAGAGGAAGCAACAGCATTCTTGTCTTGGAGCACAGCGTTGGCTGCCGCTTTCAACTTCTGGATCGCAGAGTCCGGGGACAGGCTGGAGCCACAGGGCGTGGAGCAGGAGGCTGGTGGCCACTTATCTGCCACGCCTGCCCACACAAAGCTGCTGCCATTGGTAGGGGTGACAGAATTAAAAGGATCGAGGGGCTCTTGCTTAATGTTGGTGACTGAGGGTGCCAAGGAGACTGGTGAGGCAGAGCCACTGTTGTTGTTAGCCAGTTTTCGGGCAAGAGCACTTAACTGTTGGGCATGGTGGGACGATGGGGAGAGAGTCAGAGGTGGAGCGAGACCAATTGGAGGTGATTCTCCCCCAGCACTTCCCCTGGATAAGTGACCCAAAACATCCCCAGTGTCAAGTTTGAGTGACCCAGCCTCTAGGAGACGCCGGAGGTTGCTGCTGAGTGGTTTTCCCAGGGCTCGAGATGCTGCCTCGCCGTACAGTGACGACACCACAGACGAGAGCGTGTCCTGGGCCGAGAATGAACCTCTATCCAGACCAAGAAGTTCCAAAGAGGCACGATGGACGGGTGTTGGGCAGCCCAACGAGCTGCCACCCCCACAGGTATCGTGTTCCCCCGAGCCGACGCCGGCTCCGGGTTGTTCGTCAGGCGAGGAGCCTCTGTGCAGGAGGAGCTCATCCTGGGTGTCTCCGAAAGACGACGAGTCTGAGCGAGTGTCAGAAGCATTCCCATACCAGCCTTCCTCCTCCACAGCTTCGCCATCAGGCCCCTCTTCCTCGTTGGCGTCCAAATCTGTAAGAGGACAAATCAAACTACTTAGCCAGTGGCAACAGAGAAGTTAATGTTCAAGTTAGCAAAGACAAAACTTTCTATCCTGTAAGCAGCTAAATCTTTTTTTGTTTACGTAAATTTGTAAGTATGTTTAAAAGAAATAAGCAAAATGTAGAAAGCTTTTAGGAGTTTTTAACAACCATATCACAGCTTTGTAGAAAAACAAGTCAAATTGCCAGTTAAATGCACTCCAGCACTGTCAAAGAAGACCGCAAAAGAAACACTTGCAGTGCTAATCCAACCTTTTTAAATTAAAAAAAAAAAGATTTTCACATGGCATATCTAAAATATTTGTGTAATTTAGTTTTTTCTGTCCTTTTTTTAAAAAAACACATTTTTTCCCACCCTTGGTCTGGAAGAGCCTAGTAAAAGGGTTACCATGACAACAGGTCCTTCTGGGAGGCTAGACAGCAAAGATTAGGGTAATGGAGGTTACAGAACTAGATTAATATTCATGAGCCTGCAGATATCACCAGGGAGCCAATAAGGATAGGGTTAAGGTCACCAAGGGTCATTAATATACACTTCATGTATCAATATTCATAAGCAAAACATTACAGCTTGCCAGACAAGGGCGAACAAAGAAAAGTGAATATTCCTGATACATATTAACAAACCTCCATAAGAAAAAGGCAAAAGCAACCCAGCCAGGGTGAAGATAAATGTCAAAACTGACATCTTCTCTTTGTGTTCCCGTACACAACCTCCCAAACATCTAACACAAAGCAACAAATGGAGATTTAAGAAAACGAAATGGTCGTCTTAAACATAAGTGAACAATATATCTGCACACACTAAAGCTGCCTTCACCTTGATGGACCTGAGAGTGGCCTGGTGGGTTTGCTTTTTGTTTACAGGCAGAGGCAAAATGCTTGCCATGCAACCCAGTCCTGCAACCTGTTGAGACTCAGAGTTGGGCAACATCTGGAGAGTTATATGGCTCACTACAGTCCACAACATTAATCAAAATCACTACCCACAATGACTGCTACTTTCCTGCTGCAAAACGTATCAAATATGACTTACACATTTGAAGAAACTTTGTTTTCCATTCTCCGACACATTCAAGGTTCCAACTAGGGCTGGGCAATTAATCAATTTCATCGATTAATTCGAATTTCTCATTTATAAAGATTTAATTTTGGGAAAATTGAGATTTTTTTCCCACCAGTGCACTCTTTGGGGCTTCTGTAGTTCAGAGGTCACTCCACCTGTCCCTCAAGATGCTTGGTACACGACATGACAATAGGGCAGCTAGCAGAGAGGATCTACTTCCCAAAAAAGGCACTG
>NW_013953264.1:93453-118686 GCF_001266775.1 Austrofundulus limnaeus
TTAGGGCTGCCACAAACGATTATTTTAATAATCGATTAGTCGTCGGTTAATCGATTAATCGTGGCAGCCCTAACAGACCTACTACATAGCCGACCAAAAGAAACAAACATGAAGTTACAGTTCAGGTTATGTTTACATAAATGAAAGGTCAAAGAGATATTCAGCAATGACCAGAGTAAACGGCCTTGAATTTCACCAGAGACAAACAAAATACCGGGGTATGTCAATGCAGCACACCTGTAACTTATAATGATTAACTATGTTGTATAAATCAACAGATAAATTACCCAAAAAAGCATAAATACCGTAACAAGGAGTTGAAACAAGTCTGAAGTGTTTTCAAAATTGGAAAATGAACCTTTTGGAGCAAAAATAATATTTATGCAAACTGAATTGTGTTATATCTAGTGTTAGTGTGGTTGTAAGACCCATGGAATTAGAACTAGTTTCATCTTTGACAGTAAAAAAAGTATTGCTCACAGTTGCTTAAAAAAATCACAAGTAAAGCTATGGCTCAAGTGTACAACTTCTCGTAAAATTCCCTGGAAGCACTAAATGTGTACTTTTGCCACACACAGTCATCATTTTGGCTTGACTTTTGTTAACAATATGAAGGTAAGAATGCTGCCTGATAGTGGTCATAATAAAATGGCCCATCAGTGTGCTTAAAAATATATATCTCCATAAAACTGTTCTGTTGCATAGCCAGGCATAAAAATTGGCGTGACTAACCCCTGGCCTGAACAGGGCGGGGGGAAGAAGATGAGGGAGAGAAGGAACAGATAAAGGGATAGTTTGGGGAGGGGTTGATTTGGCTGGGCAGACAAGAAAAAGAGGCCATTAGCCGATTAGGGTTGGAAGGGGGTGCATCAATACTGCGCCGATGTCAAAAGGAGAGTCATGCCCATGAGCTAATATAAGAATGAAGGAGACCCAGAGATAGAGAGAGGTAGTGTAGGTCAGCAAGTCATGGAAAGCTCAAAGATTGCTGACCGCAAAGCCCTACAAAGTGAGGCAACATAAAAGACTACCACAACATAGTCAGACTAAACCCATCACATTTACATGACAAAATGATTAGCCTCCCTTTTCCTGACATAGCTGCGAGGGTGACAATTGTGTGTGGACATGTGTGTACCTATGGGTGTGTGGAAGGAGTTTCTGCAGAGGGTAATATAGACAGGAAACCAGTGAGTACTGAGGTATTAAAGAAGAAGGTTTGGTGGTAATTAAGTGTCCAGCTGAGTCCTAGTGGGCCTTGCCACAGCCGCAGGCTATGCTAATGAGCATGCCCAGCAGTCAGAGCTGGCTTTTTAAGCTCTCACTGGACAATATGGTGGGTGAGATGCACCACTGGCAAGCTCACATCTCAACAAATGATGAACAGTCTTCTTAAGAAGAAAAGTAATTCCATTAATTGGGAAAACACTGGATGTGGATTGTCTCTCTTTATTGCATAATTTGTCATTTGCTTTTGCACTTTTACCTTACATTACTACACTTTCTCTCTTAACTAAAAAATGCATATAAGAAATATAATTATAAATACAATCAAATACAATGTTTATATTTTAAATGCTGTATTTCATTTGTATATCGTTTTTATTAAAAGTTAAAGAAATGTGATAAAAAAAACAATCATTGAGAAAAAATGTCTAAAAATAAAAGCATTTAACTTTATTAACCCGTTTATTTCCTGACATGTATTTACTGTCTTACAAAGTTTTTTAAGGTGCAATGTTTAAGCAGAGTTTAATATAGTTTATTTCATCAGCAACATACAACTACGTACAGCTTCTATTTTAACTTTGAAAGGGGAAAAAATAAAAACAAAACAAGGCAACAGGACTGGAAATTAAAAAGGTACCCAAAGCGTCAACTGCGGTTCTCCACGTCAGTGAATGACTTGCTAAACTCCCAGCTGGCTGTTGTCAAACATTCTACATGGCAAAGAAAACAGCACCAATTCATTAATCTGACCAGATATTAGCAAATAATTCAGCCATACAACTCAAGAAGATCTTTTCCTCCCACGTCTCTCCTAGCACTGCTGAGATGACGGTCACGACATGGCGCTGATGTGAGTGGATGAATTGAAGAATGCTTGGCGCCAAACAATAGCCGAGCTGAAGAACCAGTTAAAAACAGTGTAGAAAGTCTGCATGATGACAGAGCCAACAAAACTTTTTTTCATGACAAAAACAGTTTTTTTTTTTGTCCATGCAGAAATTATTCGTGGATGGGGCACAAGCTGTGCCTTTTAAGTCCTAAGATTTAGGGGTCTGAATCAGCAGTTTTAGTCAATTATAATTTTTGAATGCCAAATCTAGACATCTACAGTAGATAATGCTTTGAAAAGTCTGCATCAACTCCTTTGTTCCTTTTCCCACTCTGTATGTTATCCTGTCCAACTGTTGGCTGGGATGAAGACACACAAAACTCATCTTTTAGTTGGAATCTGAGGTGAGACGATACGCTCGGTGAGGATCAGAGTTCAGACAGCAGGGCTATATATAATGGTGCCTGAGTCGTATCGAAATGTAGTGCAAATTACCATGTGTGTATTTTCAGCCCTGGCCTCCGTGGTTTGTGGGTACTTTGGGCGGCATGCCAGAGGTGAAACAGGAAGGAGAAGTGTTCTTGGAAAAGAATGAGACAACTGAGAGCCCAGGACTTCTGAAATTCCTCAATGCAGATGAAGTGCACTTTACCCCCTTGGTTTATTTTTCTGTTACATTTTTAGCACCCCGTGTTGAAAAAAATAATTATAAAATATATATGAAACTTGCTCATAACATCAGATGTGTCATCAAACCGACTGGCCTGACCTGCTTTAGCTCCTGCATCTGATGCTTCAAGAGCAACAACATAAATTTTATCTCTAAATCTAAATTGTAAAAATCCTAAAGAACTATGCCAACGTGATTAAAACACGCTTTTAACAGACTCTTGTTCCAAACATGTTTTTTTATTGTGACACCATAGTAATACCAGGATTACTACAACACCTGTATCATTTGACGGTACCTGATGGTTCTACATTGGTGCTATGGTTTTGTATGATTCAAAGCAGGGATTTAGATTCAAAACAATTTTCTGCTCCCTGCAGAGAAGACAACAAAGGAAAAACAAAATGTTGTGCATCAAATTCACATTCCAAATGCAAATCAGCCATATATTAATGGGTAGATCCAGTGCTCAATCACTGCTCTGGAAAATAAATCTGCTGCTTGTTTGTGTTTTATGAAGACACCAAATAATTTTTTTTGTAGTTTACATTCTATATATGCTGACACAATAGACAAGAGCAACAGTGTTAGTTATTTTTTTCAAACATCAAGTGGCTCCTTTAGACAGAAACCTCAAGGCAGTTATGATGTAGAAAAATAGAGCCAATAAATAATTCAGAAAACTATGATCATTAAAAGAAAAACTATTACTAAAGAGACTTGCATGGTATGCAAACAGGTTTACATTATTTCAGCTTGTTTTTTGTGCATAGAGTGTATAACCTCCACAAGATGTGGTTTTCACCTTCCTAGCTTTTCAGCCTGTCTAATTCAAACCTGTCCTTGCAGTTCTTTTCTTATTTTTTCTTATTTTTTCTAGTGAAGTAGAATTACAAATGTACTGACTCTGGTGACCTCTGCATACTGTAGGTTTTCTTTTCCAACTGTCTCTACAGCTAACTGCAATAAATGTCATAAATTATGGGTCAAACAAGACAAAGTTTTTTAACAAAGCATGTTACGTAGATTTTCTTTCCTTTGTCATGTTAGGAGATATGTTTTATCATGCACGTATGAATTGGAAAAATGCATCTGTTAACTGGTTAGCTGTGTTCAAACATGAGTAGTGAGCTCCAAGCAGTGCTTTATATTGTGTTTAATGTGGATTTTGCCACTTTGTAACACAGATGATTACTGCCATGGTCAAAGCGACAAAGTAACTTGGACATGCTTCTTTCTTGAGGAGTCAAAGCTTTTGTGTTGCACAAACTAATGTAATCACATGACCAACATGAAACATGAAATTATGCTAGGCATGTGTTAGATTTCTGCTGAAGGAACATTTTAGAATATTAGGTGTATTTTTTTGCAACTTGAGTCTTGTAATAGGAATAAACCAATAGCAAAAACACTCTAAATCTTGTCATTTGGAAAATAAACTTTGAGGAACAGATAATTCAGTTCCAACCACACAGTTCCTGAATGACCACAAAGAGTTCTCCGCTCTTTAAATAAACCAGGGTCTGCAATTAAAGTTGCAAAGGACCAAAGGCTCTGTCCAACAATCTTTGTTTACTGGCGCAGACAGAGTTTTAAGTTATCTGCTTAAGTTCTGTCTTAGTTCTTCCAGAAAGGAATAGTGTACAACAAGAACTGAAATCAGGCGCAGGAAACCAGTCAAATCTTGGATATTTATTTGTACACATAAAAAAATATTATCACGGTGCTGTGGTCCATACCATCTGAGGGGACAAAATGGCACCAATCATGAGACTATCCAGTGTTTTTATAAAACTTGGTCACACCCTGAATATGATGTCCTGATCCAGATTTTGTGGCTCCAGATACAATCCAATTTTTTTAATCATGTCTTTCCGATACCGATCCAATAGCTTTATTTCTTTGTTTCTTTCCAAGTGACAACATTGGTAGTATTAAAGTGATCCCCGCTGTTCCCACCACAAGAAACATCAAGTTTGCAGATTTAGCAAGATGCAGTTTCAGCATCGTTTTCCATTGAAAAATGTTCCCACACTGTGGATATGGTTGCATACTTGTGTGCATCTTGACTTCTTAATAGCAGTTATAAAGCACGATGATGCTGAAAACTGTCGCGAAAACTGGATCGGCCCGATCAAATGATTAAATCCGATTCTACCCGATTTTCAAAAAGTGATCATATCTGCCACTGATACCGGTACTGAGTATCTGATCGGGACATCCCTACCCCTAAAACAGTTCTACATTTCTGAAATAAAAACATTTTGTTCATACTGCTGGAGCAACTTGTTTATTCTTTTACTGTTTAAAGTAAATGACTGCAATTGATTAAAGTATCAAAATACAAGACTGTATCTAAAATTCAATCAACCACAAAATATACAACACTCCTCTCTGGAGTATTTGATGTAATTTAAATGATGTTTGAATGGCCTGACTAACTAAAAAGTAGAAAACTGCAGAAATCCATGATATTAAATCCTAATAAATAGAAAAGCACACATAAATGTAGTAAAAATAAATAAATAAAATCCCCAGACTGAGTATACCAGAAATGTGTTTTCAGAGAGAAAGAATAAAATATTGGTGAATGAATATTTGTTGTTATTTTTTTAAATAAAAAGACATCTACAGTACACTGTGATCCCTGACACTGTAGCTTTGACTGACTGACTCATTTATTCAACTTGAGCAGTGTTGATAACCAGGCAGACTCATTCCTACGTTTAGCCATTTATCAGCCCCCTCATCAGGTGGTGTCCAAAAAACAACAACTAACCAAAAAAGCCAGCAATTCATAGGTCAAACATCATCAGTTTGGCCTTTTAAGAGCGAGATTATGTTTTCGCTGCTGAAGCATCTCACTCTGTTTCCATTGTACTTATTCAGCAGGAGAAAAATACAGATGCAGAATTACCAATCCTAGTTTAATGAAACTAAAACAATTTAGGAATTTCCAGGTTCACTGCACCTGAGGACCCATCTGTGTCTGAGTCCACATTTTAAATTCTCAGTTGGGTCCGTAGTTGTTTGTTTTGTTATGGTATCACAGGTCACCTAGAGTTTTTAACATCGCATGTAAATCTTTGGTGGTGAAGAGCTTTTTTTAACTTTGATGTTTTATTGTGAAAATGAAAGCTAAACTCAGATAACATTAGGTCCAGCAAGGTGCAATCAAATGATCGGTGTGAGCACGGACGCCTACTCAGGAAGTGAGAGTTCACAGAGCAAAGAGCAATTATCATAATTATCATTATTAGAAGTGGAGTTCAAACACTTTAACAGATATCTTTAGTATGCTCTGTGAAAATAAAGGACTGTTTGTAGTGTAAAACAAGTCACACTTGTTGTCTGTAACTGTGACAGCACGTAAACTTTCAAATTGAAAATTCTGTGTGAATGAGCCGTGCTGTCAACCTGCAAGAGTGGTGACAAAAAAAAATGTCTGACTGTATTCTGTCAACATGGTGAGGAATTCCCTATTACAGTCAAAATGCAGGGAAAAGGAAGATAAATTTAATATGTAAAACACTGGATTTGATGAGGTTTATTATAAATTTCATCATGGTGCATAAATAGATATAAGCTGCAAACATGTTCCTGTTTGCATCTGTTAGTAATCCTACATTCAGCACAGCCTCAGGTCTCAGTATTAAAGCACTAAACACTCTGGTCATTTTGAGTCCAGCTTTGGGAACTTGTGAAAACCTCAATCGTTTGGTTGATATTACTCAAGTATTACTCAAGTCTACCTCAAGCTCTTCCTTTGGTTAGGCCAGGGACTTGGTTGCACCAAGGTGTTTGTGGTTGCTGCTTTAGTCTCGCTTTCTGCAGAGTAAATGATGGTGGGCACTCAACCAACATCGAAGGTTTTACACGTAGTTCTCCAAAATGTCTTGTCTCAGTGACCGAGCTGTCAGAGATTACACTAAGCATAAGCTGACTGTGTAAAAGTTAGCAAGTGCCAAGAAGGGATGCAGCGGTTTATATCCACAAAACGAAGAATGTGTAAAGTGTTTTGGGGAAAAAAAACAGAGAAAGAAGTATAAAAAAAGTAAAAACAACAGTTGCACAGGTCAATCTTAAAATTATATATTACCAAAAACCACATCACCGCCCTTTTTGCATTAGAAATGGCTTTCAGCTACCATCACACTAAATTTTAGGTCAGTATATGTACAGTTGACTAGAGCTATAATCAATTATTTTCTTGGGGCTGGTTTGCTGTGAGAACCATCTTGAATCATCTCGACTCTTAAAGTATTGTAGGATCCAATGATTACTTTGTGTCATTAAAATTTGGCCAGTGGTTCTAAGCATTTTCAAAACAGACAGGCACACAAACAGGCAAAACCATCACCGTCTGCTTTCACTTTGCAGCAGTGGGTGATGAATATGCAAGAGTAACCCAAACTGTACCAAATCCAGAGCTTCACAAATTTCTGAGGCCATCCCCAAATAAGATCAAGGTGCAATGACATATAGAAGTGTGTTGCAGACTAGGGGTGTAAATCACCAGCTTTATCACGATACGATATTACATCGATATGTTTGGATGATGATTCCATATTTATCGATATCACAAAGTCTGTCATGATACGATTTCGATTCAGTTCAATTCACGTCTGCAATCGATATAATGCGATATCATATGCCCATCTAACACAATGACTATGTTAGATGGGGATATGATATCGATTCACATTGAGCACATGATGACGATATTGATCGGGATTTTTATTTTGCCTCGATATAACTTAATCATGAACTATTAAAATCGATATATTGATATAGATCGAAGTATCGTTACACCCCTATTGCAGACCACACACAAAAAAGCACGTTTAAGCACTTAATGGGGTAAAACAGTTAACAGGGTTGGTCAAAATTAAAAAATGAATTAATGAATTACCATGTATTTCATTTGTGAATAAACAACATGCACAGTTTGCCTGTAGTGAGCCAAAGCACACCTTGATTTTTTTTTTGCAGAATAAAAAAAACTAGCAGTAATGCAGGATGTTCACGGCAGGTTTTTCTATTCAGATCAATTATCAATAATTGAACTGAGAGCTCATTTGCTCAAATAATTACCTAATATTTGAGAATGTACATCATCAAGTCTTAGACTTAGAAGTGCTGCTGATCTTAAAAGTTACTTGTCAGAATAAAAAATGAAGAGTTTTTAAAGTAAATGGGAAAGAAACATTAATATGCTCTTTGATAAACGGGTCCAGTGTAACAAGTAAAACACCATAATTCACAGATCCCTCTTAATTCTGTGGAGACAGACTGCCATTGTAAAATGAATCATGGAACATGACTGATAATTATACCACTTTCAATAAGCTTGTTTTTTAAACGTTCCTCCACTTAAACTTTGAAATCCCACTGCTAAAAAAAAAAACCCTCATAGGTTTAGTTTCAGGCAATCAGGCAAATTTGTTTTCACATTTAAAATTTAACCTCTCTAGCTAGTTATATTTTTTTCCAAACACAATGTAGATGCTGCTCTATTTTCTTCAGAATGTGTGTGAAAGGAACAAACCATCTCCCTACTGTGTAGTTTTCGCCATACTGAAGCTCCTCATAAAAAGTGATTGTCTGTCTGCAGAAAAAAAAAAGAAGTGAGAGAAAGTAGGAGTGTGGAAGGTGGGGGAGTGCAGTGTCCATGTATTGTTTGTAGATCACCAAACTGGTAAAAGGGACACTTGGCCCTACAGTATTCACACAATAAAAGTCCAGTGGGAGGTGGGGCCAGACTAAGACATAATTGTATATGTAGATGTATATGAATATAAGAAGATTTACTGGTAGCATGATAAAGGCAGCATCTGTTAGAGACACTCAGAAGAGAAAAACAAGGATGAAAAGAGGGAGAAAATCTTTGACATGGTGGTGTCTTCTTATTTCCCTCCCCCTCATAGAGGTATTGGTTTGACAGCTGTTTGGTAGTAGTGCCCAAGACTGTGCCTACTTGGATTTTAGCCTGTCACTTAGGACAGGGTCACAAATCAGGATTGGTCCTGGTCCCTATCTCATAGAAAGGGAGAGCACTTTCAAGCCATTAAAAGCAAGAAAGAGGGGAAGAAAAAAACATGGCGGCAGCAAAAAGGGGAGAATAATTGTTGTGGCACAGCGGGAAATGCTCAGCACTAACCTCATATGCATGCAGGTCCAGGGAGAAAGGGGGGAGCTTATTCCATTTCCAATCTCCATGTTAAATGCTAGCCTGGGCAGTTGATGGGAATGAGAGGCATTGTTCACCCCTTGCTGCTCTTCTCCTGTCCATACACCAATACCTGCAGTCCCATTTCCATGCTATAAAAAACAGGCATCACAGTAACATTTCAAATCCCAATATAAAATCTATAAACCTAACAAGCTATGTATGCAGCTGTTTACTTTGTGCATGCACACTACTGCAACCAACCCTCATTGGTCTATTGGTTCTGTCATAACCAGGTTGTGACCTGAGGCTGGCGCATTCAAAGCCATCCTTCACCCACCGAGTCTGTTCTGTGGCATAATGATTGCTATGACAACCATCACTTAAAGCCACGGGTAGGTGGAGGAGAGATGTCAGCTTCTCGTCTACTCTTCTGATGATCTCATTTCTGGCTGGCAGGTACAACAAGGTCAAACCACTGAAACTGGAAAAGTGGCTGCTTGCTACATGCAAATGACAGAACCCTGTTTCCAAACAATTACACTGCCCTGTCCAAATCAGCATGAAAGGGGAATCACAATGTGTGGGATTTTATAAAAAAAAAAAGGGAAGTCAAAGAGAATTAGATGTAGAGGGAGGGATGGCTGTCAATGTTGTCGGCCAGCTTTGAGCCCAAAGTCTGGCTGTGCGTGCCAAATGAGGTTTTTAAACGGTTTTTCGGAGAGGATTTGTGCTAATCTAGAAAACCTTCTGGAGTAAACGCAAATACATCTGCTGCTGACCACTCCCCTGTGGAGTATCAGGGATTAATGACATGGCAATCTAACTAACATGGCCTCCATTCAGAAAGACTTGTGGGGTGTGAGAAAACACAGGCAATTATGAGCCGAGCCTTTAGATTCACTTCTTTTTTTACAACAGCATTCAACACTGATTCATTCTTCAGTTAAAACCTCTATTTTGTCCAAGTTAATTTATCTCCATTTATAGTTTGTGAGCCCAACAGGAACCATACACCACAAAACTCCACTCAAAAATACCTAGTGAATGTATTGTATTAACATCAAAAGCGTAAAACCAACTGATTGAATGTCCTTGGTAAACAATGAAAAGATACGACCAGAGACACATCTTTCTTTTATAATGCACCAGCAGGGGTACGACCATGGTGTTTAAACTGGGCGTTAACTCAACAACACTGAATTAGACAAGATGTTCAAGTGCATTTTAGGGTTCATAAATTACCTCACACCGTACTGACAATGCCTTCCTCCAAGATGACATCACATCAGTGATTTTTAACTTCTCAGGAGGTTTTGTCCTGGAGCCAAACACTTCCACTCTTCTTTTAGAGGTGATATATTGTTTCCCCAGAGAGCTGTCACAGCCTTATGGACCTACAGTGCTTTGTCTGTATCAGCCCACCCCCTAACCCTTCCTTCTCGATGCGTTTAATCTCTCGACTGAACGGCTACTGTCCCAAAAAGCTGCAGACATGCAGCTGTTAGCCCGGCGTGTAGGAAATATTAGCCCCTCGCCTTGATCTCTACAGCTCAAACGTGCTAAAAAGATACCCTTCCACACTAAGAGTAGAGTGGGGTTTGCCTGGCCAGCGCACTAAAGGCTAACAGAAGCCAGGCTGTGCTTCAGGAGGGAATGTGTGTGCATGTGTATACCAGAGGACCCCCGTGCCCTCCTCTGCCCACACAGGAAGTGAGGTCATCTCATTGCACTGTGCCGTGCAGTGTGTTCTGCGAGGGCGACAAAGATCAACATGTGGGCCAGCCTACTAGCAAATGTGCATATTGTGAAGGCCTACATTAAACCAGAACGTGTTAAAAGCAGCTTTGCAAAATACACTCTGTGCATACAATCCCATATTCTGCCAAAAACTTTTCAATTTCCAGCACCGCTTAAGTACCACATGCTGAAGACATTTTTTTACAGCACACAGGGGATGCTTCTTCTTTCAAGACAATTGAGGAAGTCCTTTAATTTCACTGTGTTTAGTGTAAAGTAATACAGAAGCAAACAATAAATCACATCCCTGTTTAGATCAGGCGTCTGGCACCACTGGCCAGTTTCAGCTCCCCAGACCACCACCTCCTCTTCTGCCGCCTCCTCCGCTCCTCTCATGCTCTCCATCCCTCATGCCTGTTAAAGGCTTGTCCTGCAGGGCCTGGATGCACTTGTGTGGTACAACAACAGAGAAACCGCCCAAAGCTCTTAACGGCTCTTCCTCTCTCCACTTCCTCCCTCCATCTCCACTGCGAACCACCACCACCAGCCCCTCTCTCTCCCTCTCCACTCCGCTCTGTCTTTCCCAGCTGCACCGGCGAGCTGTTCCGTATGAACTGCTGCCAGCTGAAAACCTGCTACTCCTGTGAGATTGCTATTACTCAGTGCAAGCAGGGCTCTATGTAGCCAAAGGGCTGCTCTCCGAGCTGTAGATCTCCATGTTGTGACTTGTCAACACGGAAAAAAAAAAAATCGTTACAGAGACTGAGGCACTTCCATTCCACACAAAGGAAGGGGGTTCTGATTGGGACCGGGGCAGATGGGCAGGTACTGTCGGACCTTTTAGGAATGCTTCTGGTTCTTTGCTACAAAAAGGATTCTCTGTTCAGTACAGACACTTTGAAATTATTAGAATGCAGATTCCTAATGGTGAGGAATGTGAAAGGAACTTTCCAAGGTGTCTGTTCGGATTTAGCCTTGTTGGCAATCCAAACTCAACATTGGTTGATAACAGAATTTAGTTATAAAGTTGCCAAATACATCCCAAATGTAAAAACATTGTAGTGTCTTTAGTACCACTGCTACAAGCTGCACTGTACTTCAGATAGAAACTCATTCCATTAATAAAACATTAACAGCAACCTCCACACTATGTGTAATAAAGTTATCAGCATCCCTGTCTCAGCCTCTGTCTGCATAGCAGCATTGGGAAATGACCCTTTGTTTACTGCCATTTAAAGTGTATGTGATCACTAAAGTCATTCATAGCTTTTTCATATTTTATTCACACAGAATAACAGAGATGCTGCATTTGTCCAGTTCTCATTTAGCATCTCCTTTACTGCCTTCTTTACATACCCTGCTGCCTGAGAGCCATCAAACTGCTGCAGTGCTGAATGCTTTTGATCAAATAAAATCAATTCAGTGTGCAGCAAGGCTAAGAAGTGACAACAAGCAAATATCAAAAATCCAAATGTCTGTATTAAAAGGCAATAGCCACAACATCAGATAAAATAACTCGTGGGTGGAGGCTGACTTTCCTTTTTTTTTTTTTTCTGAACAGCACTGTATCAGCTATGTGATGCGAGAGCTGACCTTGGCTCAAACAGCTTCAAAATATATCAGAATCCTGTGTTTTCATCCACAAAATAAACCCATTATTTAGAGAATAAAATTAAATGATCATCTTTCATTGCGTAAAAAAATGTCTTTAAGAAGTTTTACACTCAGGCTTTTCTATGTCAGACATGTTGGAATATCCCTGCTTCGACTCCTAAAGTTGGGGCAGCTGTGGTGCAGGGGTAGAGCAGCAGACTTGGGACCAGAAAGTTGCAGGTTCTACTCCCTGCCATGTCCATATCGTGGTGTCCTTGAGAAAAACACCCCCACCCCCCGGCTCAAATCTTATTGATTGGGCACTGTTGACAAAGTACATTTACATTCATTCATCTATTTGTCATCCATCTGGGCATTCTTAACTTTAGCTTAAAGGTACATTGATTTTGCTGAATCTTATAGTTCTCCTCATAAGATCTTGATGAAGAAAACATTGTGGATTTAAAGAATCGAACAATAAACTTTATGAAAAAGGCTACATTTGTAAAGTGTCACAGCTTTCAAATGAAGATTAACATGAAGCCGAGGAAAGAATGAATACAAGCAGCAATGTGTAATGTTTGACATTCTTACGATTTAAACAAGATAATTCTGAGAGCTGAATAACTGCTGAGATTTGCTGGAAATTTGACAAACTGAGTTGTTCAAGCTGAAAGAAGCAAAGCAATTGCTAAATGCAGCAGAATGCTAGCTAAAAGTAGGATAAAATACAAAACTTTTATGTAGAAATAGATAGCAAACAAATAAAAAAAAACAGAATAATAGCATGAATGCTAAATCACAATATTTTTCAATGTAGGATTTTTTTCCCCTGCTTTTTCAAAAGAGCATTTTTTGAAGACAATTACCCTCTCGTCTAAAAGCTTTTTCAGTTCACATCAAGGGGAGCTCCAGATTTTATCTTTGTCCTGGATGACTGAGACACCAGCAACTTGTGCTTCAGTTAATTATCAGTAAATCCATAGTGGGAAGTTTAGACTGCTTTCACTGCTTGATTGATTCAATAACATGCTTCATTATGAAGAAGCCACATTAACTTTTCTTGTTATTACAAGAGTTTGTTTCTCAAATAATCTCTGCAATTTCACTGCTCTTTGGGAGTTAAGAATCTACACCACAAAACATTTTAAATCAACCCAAACTTTTCTCATTGCTCAGCTTATATTTGTTGCACTATAAAAATGTATATCATGCCTACAAAGACAAAGCATTGTAGTAAACATAACAATTACAGGATAAGTAATAAATACGAGCAAGAAAAAGTGTTTAACTGTTTTTCTCTTGATCATTCAGCTTGGATAGATAAATAAATAAATAAAATAAATAAATAAATAAATAAATAAATAAATAAATGTTATGATGGTACAGTTATTTAGCACAAGTCAAATCAAACAACAGAAAAAGATGAGCAGCTTGATGTCTTCTTTACGATGGTTGTGAACAGATTTTCTTCTGTGTATAAATATATTATTTAGCTGAGCAAGTATAAAGTTACATACGGTATACGAACAACTGTAAAAAATCTCTATCTCATATGGATTATAACTGTTGACATTAACTTACTTGGATTTGTCTTGCTCTGTGAAGTCACAATGATGCCAGACAAAAGATTTACGTAAAAAAAAAAAAAAAACAGAAGTGTTCCTCTGAGTTTCATTTGTTTTTATTGATAGAAATGCCTTAAGAATGTGTAGTTTTCTTTAGGAAATCACAGTAAATTGACTAAAAGTAAATCCATGTACTTCACGCATATTGAAATGAGCAGCAATTTCACTCTTAAAAATAGGAGACAAAACAATAACTGTGAATCTAAAAATGTAATCTTGACATAGCTGGGCTCTTCATTTTCCCCTCCCAATTTTAAGTTTTAGAAGTACAGCACAAACTTTCAAGAGCACCAATGGGGGACAAAATACGCTGATTTGCATGCAGGAACAATTAGCTTAAAACAACTGTCACCATTTATGTTTTTTTAACACAACCTGATTCTTTAATTTAGCGAATGCCAACTCTTTATTCATAATCTAACTGGCTGTGTGAGAATTATATTGTAATTTTGCTGTCTGCTGCAAACTCTTGGCAGTTTTCTGCCTCTCAAATGTTACTGGCAGACATGATGCAGTCCCATCAGTGTGTCTGCACACACAGACACACACAGACACAGACACACACAGACACACACACACACACACTTTATACTTCACGCTGTTGTTGATGTGCTTTACAAGTGTTCAGTACTTAAGGTTTGTGGTCGAGTCTGCAAACTAGTTTTCCCTGCAAATGTTAGGCCATGCAGCGAGCAAAACATAGGATATGTTGTTAGCAATATTTCAGCCAGCCAAAATTGTGAACCGCTGCTTTTGTAATATTGTACCTTGACTGAACACAGATTACACACTGATGCCTTGTTTTATCCTAAAGTAAAATGTGAAACTTTCAGCAATTTAAATGATAGTTCAAAAAGACTGACCGAAAGCACACAATCACATACAAGTAAATAACATCTTTTGTCTTAGTTGTGTTATTAGTAGGGCCAGAAAAGTAAATTTAAACAAAAATATGAAAATAAGTAAGTAAGTAAGTAAATAAATAAATAAATAAATAAATAACAGAAGTTTTTTTAACAAATTCTATTCAGAGAACTAGTCATGTATTTTTGCGGGTATTCTGTGAACTAAATTAATGCAAATTCAAAAACTATTTTATAAACCTGTTATTTTAAGTCTTTTTTTTTTGTTTTGCATTAGCCTTGATTAACACACAGCCCAACAGCAAGTTTTTATTCTTGTAAATTCTTTATTTTTAAGCGCTGCAAACCCTCCTGACTGCGTGTCTTGCCAATTGTCTGAAGTGGCAAATAAGGTTAACATTTGTGTATAAATATTGATCCTAGCCCCGAGGCTTAGCTACTTCTGTGAAACCAGGCCCATTAAACCCTGCCCGGCAAACTGTTCTTTCAGATCTGTTTGTGTTTTCTGTTACTATTGAGTGAAACACAAGTGGCAGAGTTCAATTTGTCTGCTGAATATGATTGCTAAATGAAAACAGACTTCTCTGCAATCTAAGACGGCTCCTCTGTACTGTAAATTCCTTCCCCAAGTTCAGGACCGTGCGTCATTATTCGCCGCTCGCCCTGTACTGTCATTGCACCCCCACCAACCCCCTTCAAGCTGAAGGGGGAGATCGTAGACTCGGTGGTGAGGTGGAGGATTCTTGGCAGAAAGTGGCCAAAGATTTTATGCCAAGAGGGGAAAATGGAAACCCTTCTCTCATTTTCTTTTTCCTATAATCCAATGTTTTCAAGCCCTAGCCCCACCAAGGTCATTATAATCATAGCAAGTGGAAGGTAGCCAAAGACCCACCATTACAGCAAGGTAGAGAGCCACCCAGTCAGTCAGTTATTGGCTGACAGAAAGAGGGGAAATCTGTCTAGAAATGATCGCGACACCTCTCTATTTGAAATGTAGATCATCAGGAGAGAGGAGAAAAGGAATTCAAGGGTTCTTCACACACATGCTGGCTTGGAAAATTGACAAAAATGTGCCACTAGTGAAACCAGTCATGCCTTATAAGCACACAAACTAATCCATACCTTTTTGGAGTGAGCAATAAGGCAGCAAAAATTACGTAAACAATAACACAAGGTCAAAAAGAATGGCAGTTTTCACGGTGGCACCAAAGGTCATGTTTGCTTGTCAAAGTGAAGGCGCCATACTGTACCATGACCTCCATAGCAAGATTATGTAGCCTCAGACACACACACACACACATACAAAAGAGGACTGTGTGTTCACTTTCACATGTGCGTGCCATGCTCACACACTTGAAGAACTTCTTACCACGAGTTATGCTACAGACAACACCAGGCAGCCCGAGCCATATATCTAGGTTTGTGCTAAGATAAAGCACCCCCAGCATTAAACCCAGTGTATTAGCTTGGCCTTTTTCACCACAGATGACGAGATTTGAAGCTCGATATTGCGCTGGCTGGCTGGCTGGCACGCCACCACAGTGTTGTTGGCTGCATAATGAAAACACACAGACTGACAGCGGCTGGCAAGAGGTGACACTTCCATTCCAGAGTGGGAAGATCCAAAACAAAGTGCAAAAAAAAAGAGCTTCTGACAAATTCATACTTTTCTGTGACAGTTTGTTGACCGAGTGGGGAAACAACTCCTAAATCAGAAAAGACTTCCATTTAAACCCAGTAACAGGCCAAACACGACTCCAGTGGAGAGAGAAGACTACACAGGAGGAAAGAAGAGTGTTTGCAGAGTGATTTAAAAACGGTGACTGAAATATTGTTGGCTGAACAACAGAAAACATAAAAGCTTGTGTGTGTCTAAAGATATACGATGCTGTTGAAACAATCAACTTCAAGGATGAAAAAAATCTATGGCATCCTAATATGAAAATTGGTCCTATTTTTCACAAAAAAAATCATTCAGTTCTTTCATGATATTGCACATTTTTGTTCAAAGTAAAATATGAGCAAACATTTAAACTATAAATGATTTTTTAATTGGATATTCAATGCCATTATAATCTCTTCTGTGAATAACTAGTTATTTTTATTGTACTACATTAGAGTTTACATACCACAAAACAATTATGTGCCACTTGATGACACACACTGAGTGTTAATTTTATTTGAAGTACGTGCATTTCTCCATACAGTGAAGTACTTTCCTTTGTACATACAGTTTAAAATGATAGTCCTATCATTCCTTGAACAAAAGCATATTCTACTAATTTTTAACAATTTTTGCATTTCCTACATACAGTTGGCTACAGAAGCCATCTTGAATTAGGCCAAGTCCAAAAGTTTATCAGTTTTAATTGCATGTCTAATGATTACTTTCTGAAAGTTTCCTTAAAATCCATTCAGCAGCTCATAAGATATTTTGCTAACAAACAGAGCCCATTCCAATCATTTGGCCAGGTTTTCGATGCTGAAAGCTCAAATAAGATGGGCTCTGTCTCAGTTGTGAAGTTTGCTTTGCTACAGTCATCTCGAACGGAATTGACTCCAAAAACAAATCAGTTGTAGATGCACACTCAATGGCTACGTTCACACTGCAGGTCTTAATGCTCAGTTCCGATTTTTTGAAAAAATCCGATCTTTTTGTGTGAACGTTCACATTACATTTTAAATGTGACCTGCATCAGACCCCTGTGTGAACGCTACACAGCACTGATGTGACACGCATGCGCAGTAAAAGACGTGACGTCTCATCAGCCGCTTGTTTGTTTACAGAGCTAACATGGATGCTACATTTTGCGCATCGAATCGGAAGTTGTTGCTTAATCAGAGCCGATTAAATAATTATATGACCTGCTTCTTTAGTTCAGTGTTTATATCTGAACCTGCCTCTGACCGGGATGCTCCAGTGAAGCTTTTTTTTTTTTGAACGAAACTACGAGCTGGAAATAAAGTATCGACCGAGTATCGAACTTTAGGATCGATACTCTCTGCGACCCAGGCTGGACATGTTATTATCATACTATCTACGTGGAAAATGAAAAGTAAAAAGATGAAGCAACTGGACTTGTGTTTTGGAGCTGTAAACACATGGAGCTACAGATTTAAACAGCGTGACTTGAGGTTAGTGTCTTATCGATCCTTCACCCCCACCTCACTGATGAAAAAGTCAGATGAATGTAACATGAGCGTTCACACTGCAGTCACTTTGAAAACATCAGATATGTATCCGATTTAAAACCACATACTGAAACGGCCTGGGTCGGATTTGAAAAAATCGGATTTGTCTCGTTCAGACTGTCATAAAAAAATCGGATGAGTCAGATGGGTCAAAAAAATCGGATTTGGGTCGGATTTGCCTGCAGTGTGAACGTAGCCAATGATTAGTTTCGAAAAGATTCATCAAAACGTATCCAGTCGTCCTTGAGATATTTTGCTAACAGTGCAGGCAAATGAACACACGCGCAGATGAGCGGCGTTTAAGACGATTACAAATCACTTGCACGCATTTAGGACAACATAGTATACACTCCCTCAAATAAGTCTTGAGGCAAATTCATATTAAAAAATAATAAAACTGCAACGGCTTATTTCCATTATGCATATCATGGACATACTCAGTTCTGTGCAATCCATTCAGGAGACTTCCACACTTATTTCCCTGCACTGTCAGTCAATCACACACAGAGAACAAATCACTGTACCTACCTACTGTCACCTGGCTCCACGAGTCTGCTTCTACAACCCCCCCTGCAAGTTCAGCCTCAGGTCAAACACCTGACTTCTGCATTAACTGCTACATTATCAGCAGCAACACCGAACAGCTGCTGGGATGTGACATTTATAAAAATGAAAACGTAACACAAATGCATCAAGCTCTTTATTGATTTAGCCACGAATCACTTACTTATTCATTACATTTACATATCAATGTGACTAATTGAGCCCAGTTGCCCACGCAATGAAATGATTAAGAGCAGGGGGGGGGAACGTCACTTTAATAATCACTGTCATTGCCCACTAACACCTAACGAGGAATCCTCCAGCGGCCGGGGTGTGTTATTGCAGCTTTTCATTATCTGGACTGATAAAAGGAACAATATCGAAGACAGGAAGGGTCAAATGCACAAAAGTAAGGCAACCACCGACTAAAATAAACTATCCGGGAAGTATATTAGTTGTTCTTGTTGTTGTGAGTAGAGTAGTGGAGCTGAATTTTCCTTCTTTTTTTTTATTTACCTCTCTAGCCGCGTTATTGATCGTAGTCTGTCTGCAATGAATGGCTGCAAAAGGAGAGGGGGGGGGAGAGAGACCCTGAACTTCAGGTGACCGACCATGGCTCTGACATAGCCTTCGTGTTGGCAGGGAGCGGTGAAAAAATAAAATAAAATATCTTATCACACTTTCCCCTCCTCAAAGTCGACAACAACCACAAAATCAGCCAATTCGGTTCCGCGACGCGCAGCAGCAAAAACTGAGGCGAAAGTTTAAGAACGAATATTGCCGAGGAAATGAAGTTTCGCCGAACGCTGCTGCTGTGATAGCGCCATGCTAACTCGGAGCACCGGAGGTTTCATGGAGGACCGGTGGGGGGTGCAAGCCAGACTCTAGCTCGTCTGATCCGGCTGACCCTTCGTTTTATTGCGGCCAGACTCCCAGAACCTCCCCCTTCTCTTTTTCTACCCGAAAAAAAAGGAGACCTCCAAGAGGCGAAGACATTAGCGACCAAACCTCGGCCGTAGCACCGCACGACATTCGCCAATTGACCGCAACCTTTTAGCGGAACAGCGGACCCCCCCTTCTTTTTTTTAAAAAAAAAATCTGCTCTTTATTAAAGCCACGTATCTTTTATCCACTCACTCTGCCTCACTAACATCATCCATCGCCAACAACATGGCTGCCTCGCTCGGACATTAAAAAAAAAGAAGAGAAAGGGAGAAATAACCGAACACCAAGTCTTTTGTCCGTTTCACCTCTATAACCCTAAACTACTGCGCAAAACACACGGAGCTGTTTTTATGAGCGGGTGAGGGGGAAAAAAATGCACACACATCGAGTGGAACGACTTACGTGAAGGCAGGCGCTTGGGCTGCTCCTGCTTCCTCCTTGGCATTTTCCCCCCGTTTTTAATCACATTCTCGTCCTTGTTTGGGGGTAAGAAGAAAGAAGGTTGTTTCCCATTGAGACCGGAGGCGCCAGTGATGGCAGGGACTCGGTCGTTGCACCTGGCTTTGCTCGGTTTTAAAGTGTATTGTTAGGAAGAGGGAGCGGGGGGCAGAATGGCCGGGAACACACGGGGCGGAGGAGGTGCCGCTGTTGTTGTTGCCGTGTCTTGACTGTATGGCCGCTCTCGGTTTGCAAGTGTGTCTCCGAGCCCCTAACTAACACTAATGCAGGGATCAAAGGGCAGCAACAGCAGAGCAGCAGACACGCGCGCGCGCACACTCACTCACTCGCTCGCTCGCTCACTCACGCGCTCTCTCTCACTCACACACAAACACGCACTCTCGCGCGCTTTGGAAGGAGCTCGCCCCCGAGAGCAGCGTGCACGGACAAGGTGCCCCCAAGCTTTCAGAGTCTATTACTGACAAGAAAATATAAAACACGAATTTGATGAAAATGTTCGACCCAAATGAAATAGATTTTAAACGAGATTATATTTAAAACAGCCTAGCATTTTAAATAAATTATGCAAATGACGCAAATCTAAGCTCTTATTCCTGGTAAAGGCAGAAAATACAAATTTCTCCAATTATTTATTACACTATTTAAAGGCCTCGCGTTCTTTGAATGAATGCAATATTGCCCGCCACTTTTCATGGCAGAGTTTTACTCTAAAATTATTTTGTGTTGAGAAATGGTTGAACCCAATGCACAATATCATCTGATATCACGTGACCTGTAAACATTATGTGTGAATAACTCGCAGCTACTACCACACCAAATGTGATTTATGTATAATACACTGAGTTATGAACTTGGTGCATAAAAAGATTGCTCACGGCAAAATATTTGCCGTAAAAGCAGAGTTGTGAAGTAACTAAGCACAAATACTTTGTTACTGTACTTATGTAGAAATTCTGGATATCTGTACTTTACTTGAGTAATTTTTTTCAGCCTACTTTTTACTTCTACTCCTTACATTAAAAAAGGCAAAAAGTAGAAAGTTATTACTTTTATTTCACTTTTGCTTGTTTTAATTTCAACTTGTTGTAAAAATAAATACTATCCATATAAATTGTTCCTCCTAGGTAGAGTAAATTTAATTGTGGTTGACCGAGCAGTATAAATATATAAAATTATGATACTGTATTAGTTTGTACACAAACAAATCATGTCACACTCCAGCAGGACATAATCACTGAAATAAAAGTACTGTACTTAAGAAGTATTTGAATTATATTATTGCATTTGGCCGCAGCACTCAGATAGATTTTCATATAGGAGATAAGGTTTGTGCAGCCTTGATATATGTATATAAACTGAAACAGCTGGACTAGTGCATTCTAAATTTAACAATTAATTATTTTAATACAATATAGTCATTTCTACATTTTTTGGGGAGGTCAACTCCTAATAAATGTCATTATAGAAAATCTAACTGCTCATTTTAAATCAATACTTTTACTGTTAATACTTAACTACAAAAAATATCAGATACTTTAAGACTTTTACTCAAGTAATTTTCCTAAAGGAGACTTTAACTTTTACCAAAGTAAGTTTTTGGACTCAAGTATCACTTTGTGGTACTTCATACAACACTGTACAATAGTGAATGACAATAAAGCACAAGTCTGCAATTGGAATAAAAATTCTGTGTCCGTTAGCAAAATATCTTACAAACCACGTGACGGGTTTTGATGAAACTCTCAGAAAATAATAATTTGACATACATTTATAACTGATTAACTTTTGGAGTTAGCCCAGTTCAAGATGGCTGCCACAGCCAACAGACTTCAGCAAACATTAAAAAAGATTATAACTCAGCGTGTTTTACTGATATTAAACTAAGCTTTGGTAGCTGAGTTTTCTCTCCAATATATACTTAAACTACAACACAGTACTCAATATGTTTATCTAAAACTTTGTCATTAACTAATGATGTCAACCATGTCAGTCTGAAAGCAAAATTTATCATGAACCTCTGGAGGAATTTTAATTAGATGTACATTTATAAATGATTTAAATTTGGTGTTACCCTAATAAAAGATGGCCACCACAGCTAATCATAAAAAAACCATAAAAATGACTGCAACTCAGTCACTTTTATAGATATTACTGTATGTATTCATGTATAATACGATCATCATTTTTTGAGCTTAAAAAGCATAAAAAATCTATTCATCAATAACCCCCCCACACACACACACACACACTTTATGGATGATTTTTAGGGTTACATTTCTAGTATTATACGTGAAAAAATACAGTAACTTCAAACCTAGTGTGGTAGTGGCTGAGAGTCATCCTCAACTTGTTCTTTAAGCAGCGTCACGCTTCATAACCTCATTTACAAAGTTTGAGCAAATGAGCCATAACTCCGCCCCTTCTCAGCATAAGATGACTTTAGTTTAAAACTCTGATGTGAAAGCTGGCAGGTGATATATACATTCCTTCATAAACGTTAGGCCTTTAATGATTTCATGGGTTGATTTACTTATTTATGTCCATCCCCTCCTACGGATCCATTTGTCACACATAGCGTCCCTAAATCCCAAGCTATTTAATTAAAAACTGCCTGATTTATTCTTAGCATTTGTCTATAATAGTAGCAGTTAAAAAAGATTAAGAAACACTGTGTGGGATCCAGGCAATAACAGGTGTCTGTGTCAGGAAAGAAATAAAAAAAAAAAAAAAAAAAAAAAAACAAAGACAGAGTAATTATTTAACCAAATGTAGTAATTTTCTCCTCGAAGTTTTTGGAGTAGAAAACCTGGCCCATGCTTCATCCTCCTCCCTCTCAGCTGGGTGTTGGGGCTCTTTCTCAGCGCAGGCTGTCCCCCACTCCCTGCTGTTGGACTCCTCCAGGCTGCGTTCTGTTGGCCTGCCGCGTTCTTTCACACCTCGGCCCGCGTGTGAGGAGAGCTGCGTCTTCATCCCTCCATCCTCCAGCTCTCCTCCTGCCATGCCTTCCACCCACCCCCACCCCCCCAGCGGAGGCGCAGGAGGCTCGTTACCGTGGCAATTAGTGAAAAGCCCAAATTAGCCCTCTTGGCTGTCCACAGGTGACAAAGACACTTTGCATTTCTGCTAATTAGGAAACAGAACAACATGATTAAATGGGGGGGCCTATCAGGAGGAGAGTGGACAAACATGTTCCACAAATAGCAGAGAAGGATTTATTATCGCGTCTCCTCCAGCATAAAATAATCAAGACGTTCCTGTTTTCTGGAGAGGATGATACCGGGCGACAGTACAGAACATTACAGAGGTTTTACTGTGGTTTGATGCAAACACCTGTGTTTCTCACCTGCATCCGCTGACGGACAGTTTGTTGACAGGTGCTCTAAGTAGATAGTGCATCCACTGCTACCAGCAAATAAAAAAATAAAAAAGGAAGAATTCTGTGACATTGCTTTGCTTCTTGAGGATTGATTGTTTTTATTGTAAAGCACAATGTAACAAGATTTTCTATTCAGCTGCATCTCAATAAATTAGTCACAAATTGAAAACCTTCTCCTGTATGCTGAGAAAAATACAATCTCAAACATACTTTTAGCTCGATATTCTGTAAAACAGCAGAGAAAACTTAATTTGATCAATCTTGCTACTTTGGTTCGTGCATATTGATAAAATCATAAATGTGTGTTCCTTAATGTGTTTGAGAAATGATGCTGAAACAACATTCCTCTGCTAAAATCATCTTTTTCAGTCCATGCAGACTGGTTTTAAGTATCGCCCATTGCAGAAGTGGAAGCAGTCTCTGTCCGTGCAAGTGTTTGTTTGTCTGTTAGCAAAATTTCTCATGAGCCAAGTGACAGATTTGTTTGAATCTCCCAGAAAGGAATGCCTAAATGTATGTCTAAAGATGATTAAAGTTTGGAGACCATCACTTTCAAGATGGCCAGCATAGCTAAGAAATATTGACAAACACAAAAATAGCCAAAGCTCAGTCAGTTTCACAGAAACTGAGCTAAAGTTTGGTGTGATAGTAGATGACTGTCAACCCAACAGACACACTGAGGGCTACAACCTGTGCTATACTTTTGCTTTAAACCTTGGTCATAACTTTGACATCAACCTTGTTTGACTGTTAGCAAAATACCTCATAAACCACTGGATGGATTTTAATGAAATTGTTGGATAGTAATTACCGGCTCCACATCTACAACTGATTAACTTTTGAAGTCAACCCAATTCAAGATGGCCACAAACCAACCGATTCCTGCATAAAACTGGCCACACCTCGGGGATTTTTACAGATCTTGAGCTCAAATTTGGTGTGGTAGTAGCTGAGAGTCATTCCCAACACATACTTTAAACTTTAAGCAAGAAAGATGTCAGCATTATTTTCAAGGTTTAACCAAAAATAGGTCTGACTCCATCATGAAAGGCGATTTGTGAAGGATGATATGCATTTCTTGAATGCAGGTGGCATTAACGGTCACCACACTGGAGATCATTAATGACAGCAAACACCATCAGATTCATTGTCTTCTTTCAGATACTTCACTGTAGACACATCTCCATTTGCTGCTTTCTTTCCCACTAAACATTTACAGTCCGGTGCAGATAAGCCATGCTAGGATACTAGTGTTTGTCTCTGTGGTGTTTTTGTTCCCCTGCTAGTTTGGTCACTTCGGGAGGTCACAGCCTGTTCTCTGACCCTGACGATGCCAGGCGGTTGAGGTAATGCGAGCAACAGGCCTGCTGATAGTCGCTATGGCAACAATGGCATGACCTCACTCCGGCTTGAACCTAAAGGTCAATCCTTAATGCTCCAGGGACGAGTGCTCCAGCTGTGTTGACACAACAGCTCTCATGGTTTCACCGTCAGAACACATATTGTTAAATAAATAAATTATATATAGTTACACATTACTGTGAAAAAGGTTTAAGCCAATCCTAATTTTTACCTGCTTTGCTTTGAAGGAGTTGAACCTTTTAGTGGTCTTGATCAGTAGCTCTTTAGTTTTTTTTTAAAAGACTTTCTTTGGACTTTGTCTGCTTTATTTTCTGTCCAGTTCTTGTAACTGCAGTGTGGGCTTGAATACTGAGAAAATGAACAAGTGGATGACAAAATAAAGAATGTGTCAGGCAGGCCCAAAGACGAAAAATTAATTAAAGGGGCAATATTATGTGTTTCTCAAGCATATGTTTCAATACTATACCATAATAATGTATCTATGTCACCTTTAGTTGTTATCAAAATGCTGTTTTTATGTTTCAATAGAAAATAAATTTATCTTCTCATCACTTCCTCTTCTAAACGCCTTGACATTGGCCTCTGTCTCTTTAAGAACCACCTTCTGCTTCTGTCCTGTCCATTTTTTTTTTGG
>NW_013953265.1:0-1826 GCF_001266775.1 Austrofundulus limnaeus
ACAGACAGACAGACAGACAGACAGACAGACAGACAGACAGACAGACGCGACCGAAAACATTACCTCTCCCTTGGTGGAGGTAATTAAAAAGGCAGTGATGGCCTGAATTAAAGATCTTAAAGAACCATTCAAAGTCTACCTCTGTAGTAGAAACACACTAGTTCATCATCAAMCAGCTGAACAAGATGCTCTTTAATTACAACTAAAATATCTAAGAAACAAATCAAGGACCATTACAGCTGCCAAAATTGTTGCTTCCAGACTCTGAAAATCCAAATATGATTTAGTAAACATCTGACAAATACTGATCAGGTCTCAGCCKGCAACCCATAACAAACCAATGAGACTAAATTCAGTTTTTGTACCTCTATACATTTGATGTTCTCTGTGTTCATAAGAGCAACAGATGGAGGTTTTATGTCCAGATAGTGTTTTCCTCAGAGTACTCAWACTTAAAGACAAAATTCAAAAGACCATGCAGCAGTGATGTGCAAAATTTCAAGCTAACTACTGATAGCATTTATTGTTGACGTCTGGCAGATGTTTTGGGGCAGATAGAGGAGCAGCAGAAAAAGGAAAGATAAGGAAACTCCTCAGAGWCTCTGGTGTTTTGATCTAAACACCTGAATGTGCTGGCAGGCAGTTGATGGGACATTTAGGACCAAGACTGCAGATACAGACAGTAGAAATGAATTTTCTCTGCAGGGTCGCTGGACTCTCCCTTAAAGACAGGGTGAGAAGTTCAGTTATCCAGGACGAACTCAGAGTAGAGCTGCTGCTGCTCCTCCACATGAAGAGGAGCCAGGTGAGGTGGTTCGAGTCGGGCACCTGGTAAAGGCGCCTCCTGGACATCTCCCTCGGGTGGTGCTTCCAGCATGTCAGACTTGAAGGAGACCCAGAACATGCTGGAGAGACTAAAGCTCTTTCTCCATGAGAATGGCTCTATTCTATTCGGTTCGGTTTTGTTTGGTTCTGTTCATGTGTGCTCAAGCTGCTGCCCTCCAGAAACCCAACTGGAATAAGCGGAAGACGATGGATGGAGCATTTGATGGAAACCAGATTTTAAAAACAGTAAATTGAATTTTTTTATTCTTCTCTATTTTTTGTTATTTTTATTCTTTTACTATTCTAATCCTTAAAACACTACAAGAGAAAAACGAAGACAAAGACAGCAAAGCTTATTTYTGAGGAGATTGAAAAGATTTTGTCAATTACAGCGTGGTCAATCCTGCTCCAAATCCTCAAAAACAAAGTCACATTGGTGCGCACAAGCTCCTAATTACACCACAACACACCTGAAGACCTGACCGGAGTCCTGCAGAGACATCCAGATTTTGGCTGATTTCTTAAGCCTGAAACATACTYGCTCCGACGCCGACGGGTCTACGTGCGGTCACGTGGTTGATCGGCAGTCGTTTTCGCACAGACTTTTCATAGTCACTGAGACACCCCGCGCCGAGCTTCTGGGAAACACCCCTCCCACTGAACCATACATCACTGCATGGAATTTCCCCCCGCAACAGCCGACAATCATTGCAGAAAAAAAGACGTCACTCACCAGGCGTATTTATCCACATATGTTCTGGTTTGGCTCCACAGTTTTTATCAGTCAGTTTCCTCTGTGCACAATGTCTGTTTTATCTCCATTCATGAGTTTTTCACGGTATGACTATCTTTATAAAACTCTACTTCCTGGTGTCGGCTCTGGGAGCGAGTCTGGGGTCCCCCCCCCTTTTTAAATTTTTTTTAAAAAAAATTTTCACCGAGTGCTGCAGCACATATTAAGCACAAACAAACAAGCCATAAGTTTTTCACGGTTTGACTAT